>NC_039362.1:143460059-143760059 GCF_003573695.1 Papaver somniferum
GAGTTTCCACTCTTTAGTTGTTTTTAAGAGACTATATAAGATTTTTAGTCCCACATAGGGGAGGAGCTCTTCTTAACTTGAGTTTGTCAATTATATAAACAAATTCACTTCTTTTGTAAATGTATGGAAAAAAGGGGTTGCTCTATATCCTAGAGGGACCCCTATATGGTAAAGGTGTTTCTCTATATTTTAGAGAGACCCCCAAGGGGATTCTCTATATTTTAGAGAGACCCCCAAGGGAAAATATTTTGTATTGCTTTCTTTAGCATTCGCGATTTTCCTTAATGTTTTTCGGAGTTGCCAAGCTCAAGTTGAGCATCTACTACATATGCTAGTAGTAGGTGTATTAGGGTGTTTTATCTTGGAGATATCCGTCCTGTGAGGGCTATAGCATCACTCTTGAGTGTAGCCGGACGCTAATGTCTTAAGGACAGCGTGTTGAACACGCGACTCACTCTATTTTCCAAAGTTTTGCCCTGTTGCTGTTGCGGAGATATGGGAAGGTTGTTCGTTTCGTCAAAGCAATCACTTCCACTATAAAGGAGCTAAGTATCAATAACTTTTTGCTTATTTGATTTTTCTTTGTTTTTGATTATTGCACCCAACATAAAATACTGACCAGTCAGAGCATAATTGTACATCCAGTTAAGTTCCATATAATGGTTTTCTCTTTGGTGTTTGTAAAACTGTTCGTTAATCTTCCCAATCTGACTTCTAGTATAGCTTTCTGGATTTAATTGTTTCTTGGCATTCATGAACTGTTCCTTTCTCGATCTTTTGAACCTGTCGATCACGCCATATGCTTCCGGTTGCTGTGGCCATATTTCTGGTTGTCGGTCATATTGTCCGTACACGACTGCACAAGCATTCACATCACAGAGAGTGCTTAGTTGGCTTACTTTCTTCAACAAGCAACTTCTTGGCTTTTTGAATGTTGCTCTCCTTGCATTAGCATCAGCAATATAAGCAAGCTTTATCTTCTTCTTTGCCATGAATGTATTATTGATCAAGGGAACAAAGGAAAAGATAAGAGGAGACACGATGATAGGAAAGAAAGAGATGTTTTTGTCAGAAAAACAATGGTTATTGGTGAGTATATATAGGATCTGCGGAGGGAAAGAAATGACAAGAATGAATGCCGTTGAGGCTTGAAAGATTTTCCTTGTTGTACTTGTGTAATATTTTATTTAATTCGACAGCTCACAAAATAATCAATTAATTCGACAGCTTACAACTTAATCAATGTGTAATAATCTTGTATTATGCCCCGATAGATACTACCGAAGCATTAACATTGTCATCATAATACACTGTACTTGAGAGTTATCACTTATCACTAGTAGTAGTGTCTTGAATGGGCTTATTTTCGGATTGGAGTCATAAATGTGCAAATTCCATGTAACAAGTACTTGAGAGAAAAAAACAAAGCATCACCAAGATTTCTTCTTAATTGATTCGTTTTTGGTCTGTGCACCCCTCCTCCTTTTCTAATTGGCTGGACTCCTTTAACTCTGGTTAGTTCTCTTTTGTACCTTTAGGAATATTAGAATTTTAAAAGGAAATATATTAATGCGAAACCTGGTTTGGTCACAGAATCCAAGATTCCAAGTTACCTCTCTGGCTCTTTCTTTCCTCTTTGAGCACTTATTTCAAGTTTTTATCACATGATTTCCAGAGGTTTATCCTATGGTTTTTGTTTCATTTTCATAAATTGGATCGATGGGTTTTGCTTTATGTTGAGTATAAACACTTCTACAAGTGCTTAAATTGCTTCAAAAAAAAATAAAAATACAAGAGCTTAAATCGATGGGTTTGTTTGAAAAGATAGTAAATTGGTTTTTTATATGAGTAACATATACAGTTTCAGAGATTGAAAACGAATCAACGTTTTTTATTTTTATAAAGATACAAACAGTAAATTGCCTCAAAATATCATGTTTTTTCGTCTTCACCAACAACAACAAAGCTAATTGTTTCAATTTGATATTCCATCATTTTTGAATAATACTTACGGAGATCAGATTCAGAATTTTATGAAGCCATTCTGTCACTATTAACTAACGATAATAGGGTTCTAGATCCATCAAAAACGTTTACTTATTTTGCTCTTCTTTCGTTTTAGTGTTTATCAAGATTAATTTCACGAGATGAAAGATTATTACTTATTACTTCCTCCGTTTCATTTTAGATGATGTTTTTGTAGATTAAGAAATAAAGAGAGGTGTGGAGATCTTCCAATTATATCCTTGAAAAAAAGTCTTTAAACATTAAATGTTATCAGTGCATTTAAAAATAAACTTATAGTTCCAAGACAAAATGTAAGGATGTTATTGGTAGTTTTGTGGAAAAAATGAAAACCTTCCGGCATTATGGAACAAAAAAATAACCCTAAAACATCATCTAAAATGGAACGGAGGGAGTAGCATTTTTAGGCGCCGCCCAAAAGGAATTAGGGGCTAACAATAAGACAAAATAAGGTCACACAAACCTAAATTGAAGTTAGCCCTTATCTCGCGTATTTCGTAATGGCAATATTGCCCTTTCACAATCGGTAGTTTACCTACAATCGGAAGTAAAGTGTATTATTTTAACCTCTGAATATACTCAATTTCCGAGTTTTGGTACTACCATAATCGGTAGTAAATTTAACTTCCGAATGTATATTGGCCCCAAAATGAGATTTTGCCAAAATTCTAAAAAATTTCGAATTTTGGTACTACCATAATCGGTAATAAATTGTGTTAATATGTGATGTTTATTATCTACCGATTGTGTTAATCTCCCCAGATTCAAAATTTCAAAACTTAATAAAATTATGAAATTTTCTACTTTCACAAGCGGTAGTTAATAGTGTCCATTATCTACCGATTGTGCGTAACGTTTAGTACAGAGAAATTGAATTTTTTGAATCAAGAATACTCGATAGATAACGATCAATTTCCCTACCGATTATGGTTGATGTTCTTAAGAAATTAAGAACATCAACCATAATCAGTAGGTAAAGTATATTATTATCTACCGATTATGTTTCTGTTACTGTAAATCCAAGAACATCAACCATACTCTGTAGGTAAAATAGATTTTTATCTACCGATTATGCTTCTGCTAATCTAAATCCAAGAAAATTTTCAGATCAAACTTTTGATTTCAAGTAATCAAATCCTAATTTTGAATCACAACTATTATCATCTATTCGTTTTATTTGTTTAACTCATTTTTTTTTGATGTTCTAAGTTTCAACTTTAAGGTTACTAAATTTTGGGATTTAATTTAAACAATCAATCATAACATTTGTTTGATTGACAATTTTTGTTTTCAATCAAAATTAAAATGATGAAAAAAAATTTCAATATGTAGAAAAAAGAAGAAGAGGAATGATATGATTATGAAAATTAAGGATATAGGTTTAGATTTAGTATAAAGGTAAAGGACAATATAGACAATTTCCTATTTTTAAGACACCCCTTAACCCGCTTCAATGGATGGAAATAAAAAGGTGGCCCCTAATTCCTTTTGAATGACCCCTAAAAATGCTAGGATGACTATTCAGTTATCTTTTCCAAATTTTTTCTCCAATTCCCAATGATATATCTGTTATTAAAATGCTATAAATAATAAACAAATACTATATCTGTTATTCCGACGTCAAATCCAAAAGACAGTAATAAGTATAAAACTCCAATCCATTTGCAAGTGATGATATCAGCTACTTGCTACTAGGAGATAGTTTTAGTCCTCGACAAATCCATAAATATCTAGAAAGCAAGAGTTAAAAGACAGATTTCTAATCGTTTTCTTGTTGGATTAACTTCAACATAGAAGTCACTAACAAGTTGGTTAGGACAAGATTAGGAAATTCATGTAATCCTAAGGAAATTAGAAGTCATCTAGTTCTAAGAAAAGGAAAGACATGTAATAAGGTAATAGGACTAGGAAAAGAAATTCATAGTTCTATATATATGATCACCAAAGTTGTGGTTGATCATATGAGCAAGATTAGAGCTTGTGTTTAGTTTTGAGAGATTTTCTAAACATCAATAAAGAGAGTTGTCTTTATATAAGCTAAGATTGATCTTGCAGTTGCCATTAATTGGTATCAGAGCTTGTCTACACCGAGCCATGGGAGACGAGAGCACCATCATACGTACAAGATTTTTCACAAGCACAGTTGAAGCTTAAGGGGAGAATGTTGGATTAACTTCAACATAGAAGTCACTAACAAGTTGGTTAGGACAAGATTAGAAAATTGATGTAATCACAAGGGAATTAGAAGTCATCTAGTTCTAAGAAAAGGAAAGACATGTAATAAGGTAATAGGACTAGGAAAAAGAATTCATAGTTCTATATATATATGATCACCAAAGTTGTGGTTGATCATATGAGCAAGATTAGAGCTTGTGTTTAGTTTTGAAAGATTTTCTAAATATCAATAAAGAGAGTTGTCTTTATATAAGCTAAGTTTCATCTTGCAGTTGCCATTATTTCTCCCCTGCAACGGGATCCACAACGACACCCTTAATATTTCCTCCACTCTTGATCAGCAATAGTTTGTTTCTGTCAGGAAATCTCTCCAAGAATCAAAAATAAAAATAAGTCTCCAACTCAGTTTTCAAATATTGAAGTGAATATAAACATACGACGCAACTTAAAAGATAAAGTGGGCTTCATGAAAACAAGGCACATCTTACCATCTCTCAGAGCTCCTCAAAGGATTGGGCCAACTCAGAAACACCAAAGAGATCATCCAACGACTGCTCTAGGTTGTACTCGTTCAGACGCAAGATCTCTTTGTTCAAGTCAATCTCCTTAAAACCCATATCTGCCATGCTCCTTCAGAAGAGTCTCCTCAACATTGTTATTAATATCATTGCCTTCTACATTGACAGTTCGTGCATCAGACACAAAAGGTAGAGGATCCTAGGAGGTGGAATGACCGGGTAAGATGGCAATGCAGGAGCTACTTCTGGAGAAATGAGAACTGAATTGCTAGAACTCCAACCATCAACATCAAGCTCTTTCTCACTCATGACCTCATCAACCATTGCCATCAAGACTTCAAGATTCACAGGCACAGTGTTCATGTCTATAATCTGAGTTGTTGGCTTAGCGTTACTCAATGGTGGAGCCTTCATGTCCAACAAAGAGTCAAGTAATGAAGTATCAACCTGTCCCCATATAGGAAACATTAATAAAAGCACTGATTGGAATCATTCCCAAGTAAGACAATGCTGTAAGCATACCTTGATCAGTACCCAAATCCGCTCCCCAAACATTCCACCAGAAGGTGACATCATCCTCCAGTAAGAAATATAGCAATGTCTAGCTATGCTCCCACAGGGCATCCATCACCAGGGATCTGAAAATTTAGATGCAGTCAGAATCAGATTTATGTTCTAACTTACAACTTACACCTACATCCAGGTAATCCCCAAGAAAAGAAACAAGATAAGAAAGAAATACACAAAGATCTATCATGATTCTGAAAACACGCGACTGGAAAAAAGTGAACCAAACAAAATTCTTTATAATCAATATGCAAAAAACAGCAGACAAGAAGAAAAGCTCACCTGCGGCAGAAACTAAACCAGCAGTAGTAAACTGGTATCCCCCGTTCCATGCCAGTTGTGATCCGCAGAGCCACGGAATCATGCCATTATTGACCAAATGCCATATTTTAGTGAATGAAGTTAATGAGGCAACCAGGGTTCCATCTGGAATGTTTACATCTTGAATGAAATGGCTCTGAAGATATGGGAGCTGTTGCTTCCTCCCACGGCCTTGCAAGATATGTGGTACAACGAGCTGTGTGGAGCTGGACCTTGAGAAAAAGGAAGCTGCAAATAATAAAAGCAATACAATAGAAATACATGCTTATCGAAATAATTTGGTCACTCTTAAAAACAAGCTACATTATTCTAAAGTGTTAATTTTTTCACTTAATAATTTCCAAGCACACACACACAACAGTGCTTTCATGATGCACTTTGTCAACATTACAAATGATTATCAGGGATACTAAAACGGTGATCAACTGCTCATGAAAATGAAATTCCACATTCTTGCAATCATTTATAGAAGCAGTAGCATCACTTCCTTGATGAGGGAAACAATCCTTGCATCTATTCGCTTTCCACTGGGTATGGAATTGTACAACATTCTCTGCAGCCCTTAGATACAACATTACCTTCATGAGTACTGACTGGAAGAGTGCAATTTTTATTGCATCAATCTGCTGTATACTGCCGGTATGATTGTACTATACATTCTTAGCAGCACTCAAAAGGACAACAACCCTTAGAATGGTGGTTTTGAAGTGTATATAGACCAGTAGTTACAGAATTACTAGAGGATGTGGGTTAGAAAACTAAAAAGTCTTACAATGGCCTCCAAGAAGAAATGGCAAAGATGATTCTTCCCTTCCATCCTAGCAGCAACCACCGGCTATCTTCATCTATAACAAAATCCTTGTGGTAGTATAATCTTGCTTGCTCTTTCGCCTTCTTCATGATATCCGTGTTAAGTGGGAGTTGAATGAATCCAGCCTTTCTATTCCTTAACTGCCATTGCTTAAAAGTCTCTGGCCTCTCAACCCTCTCCGATCCCTCGCATGCTATGATGTTGAAAGCCTCCTTTCCAAGGAAATTTCTCTCAATGATTACCCTTTCAGGATTTTCACGGGGGACGATTGTTTCAAGCGCATCAAACATAGAAGAAAAGTGAAAGAGAGCTTCCCGGAACCGTGTAACAAAGAATGGAGAATTGTAGGTACCATTCACAATCCCGTGGACGAAAATTCTGGGATTCATCTTCCTTATCAGATTCAGAACAGCATCCCTTGGACTGTCCAATATCACACTCTCATCAAGTAAGTTCCTTGCTCGATACATACAGTTGGCGACAAGAAGTTCATCTTTGTTAATCTTGAGATCCTCCAGTTGAATGGTTTCCCATCTCTGAGCTATGCCATGGTACTCGAACGGAACATTGAGTTCTTCGGCATAATCTCTTAAGCGATGACCTGTTTCTTCAACCCTTTCAGCTGGACGGAAACCAGGTCGGGGTAATTCTATCCCCGTAATCCGGAGTTTAGGTGGGCCACCCTTTCTCTTCGAAAGGTGTCGGATAAGGCAAGGCCACTGGAGACCATAAAGGATGCCGAAATCTATAATGTGGAGAGTGGTAGCATTTTCAGCCAGATGACTGATTGTTAGGTTTGCAAAGATATTTGATATCTTCTGGAAGGGGAGTGCAACCATAAAAAGCTGATAAGCTTTCAGCAAATCAGCAACTGATGGTGTCTTGTGCGGGAGAGATGAGTAAATCTGGCTCCCGGATCCAGCCAAACGTGCCTCGAGACCATAGGCAAAGCAATGAGCTAACCTTTGTGAACCATCTCCAGAAGGGGAAGAATGTTGTCTAATCTGCTTCAACAATTCGTTAGCAGTCATACCATCACCAGCAGCAACAGCTTGTGCACAACGAATGAGTAGGTTCTGTAGATCCACCAGGTCCCTTTTGCCGGTCTGTTTCTTACTGCGGGACCTTCCACCATTTTGTTGCGAGTTCTTGCTAGTTTCAATTTTCAAGGATTCACGGAGAACTGAATTAGCCTTCTCCCCTTTTTCTCCATTACAAATCAATACCATATCAAACATTGCTGTCTGTACTGCTGCCAATTGCTTATTACTCTGCCCTTCTAAATCTATATCTTCCCTGTGCACATTTTTCTTTTTTCTCGACCCATACGATGAAATCTGCCGCACATCCTTGTCCAACTTGACGACTACATCACCGGCTTCACCACCTTCTTTCTTTCTCTCATCGTAAAAAAACCCATTACGCTCCAGGTTAATAATATTAATAAGGTTATTATCATCTGGAAGAAACTTATTTGCTTCCTCGACACCTTTTCTGAACTGCCAAATGGATTCACTCTCTGAATCTACATCAGGAACCTGAACCTTACCCATCCTTGACTCCACCAGTCGTTCTGCAGCAGAATTCATAATGTTCGGAAGGTTGTAAGACACTGGAGGAGCCGCCTGAAAAGTATAATCACTGGGAACACTTTGGGTATTATTAACAAACGATTCATATGCACCAAATTCACCACTCCAACTAGTTTCAACTGCATTCTCACTACCACTGTAATGAGTAAAATTCTCAATTTGAATTTCAGGGTTGCTATCAGGAGAAGAAGTGGGGTATTCCTCGCCGAGGATATCATAAAATGGTTTTTCTGCAAATTGAAGAGCTAGAGAGTCTTCTTGGAAGATGAAATTCGTCTCTTCATTGCTCTCTTCCATTAGCATCTGGTTTATGTACTTGAGAACCGCATCAGGAAAATTAATCTCATCCACTTGGCTTACATTTGGAGAAGATGTATCAATACCACTACAATTACTACTACTGCTGCTGCTAATATTATGATTATGATCCATGAACTTCGACAGAAGATCAGAAATTCTTTCCTAAAAATCAATCAGAGTACACATCAAATCCTAATACAGACTCATAGTTTCAAACAAATTGAAAGACATCGAATAAAATCCACTCAAACAAATCCACATGAAACCGATTAATTAAGCAATCTGAGGTCAAAGTTTAGTCTAAAAAATACTTCGAAATTCCTAAAGCAGTGATAGTAGTTCACTAGAATCAGTTGTTGCAGTAGGTGGTGAAGGAAAAAAAAGTTGTAGACAATAAAGTAGAGAAAGGAGTACCTTTTAGACTGAATGAGAAACCTAAAAAAGCATCCAGTTATTGCAGTCAGAAGCTTTTAGTTTCTCTCATTGCTGGTTCTCTTTTGGAATCTGGAGGAGGGAAAGATACCCCGAGGGCTGCTGCTTCTCTTTCTCTAGAGCCACTTTCTTGGCTACAGCAGGATTTGACTATTTCCATTTTCCACTTCGACGCGTACGAAGGAAGACTAGCTTTTTGCTTGGGCCCGGATAACCTACCTTTTAGTATCCTTGCATTTTTGAGGGGCCACTCAAAAAGAATTAGGGTCAACAATAAGACAAAATAGGGTCACCCAAATCTAAATAGAGTACACCCCTTATTAAAAAAAATCGTAATAACAAAATTATCCTTCAATAATCGAAAGTTAAACAACAATTCGGTAGTTTTTTTTTTTCGAATTTTGATGCGACCATAATCGGTAGTAAATTGGGTTAATTAAACTTCTGAATATATAGTGTCCGTACAATGGGATTTTTCAAAAATTCTTCAATTTTCGAATTTTGGTACTACCATAATCGGTAGTAAATTTAACTTTCGAATATATATTGGCCCCAAAATGAGATTTTGCCAAAATCCTTTAACTTTCAAACTTTGTACTAACACAATCGGTAGTAAATTTTGTTACTTTAACTTCCGAATGTATTCAATTTTTGAATTTTTGGTACCACCATAATCGGTAGTAAATTTAACTTCCGAATGTACATTGGCCTCAAAATGAGTTTTTGAAAAAAAAACCATAATATTTCGAATTTTGGAATTATAACAATCGGAAGTAAGGTAAGTGAACTTAACTTCCGATTATATAGTGGTATTTTGAAATGAGAATTACCATATTAGGTAGTATTTTAAGTTAATCAAACTACCGATTATATACTGGCCCCAAAGTGAGTTTTTGGAAAAAATCCTTAATTTCCAAATTTTGGAATTATAACAATCGGAAGTAAGGTAAGTGAACGTAACTTCCGATTATATAGTGGCATTTTGAAATGAGAATTACCATATTCGGTAGTATGTTAAGTTAATTAAACTTCCGATTATATACTGGCCCCAAAATGTGTTTTTGAAAAAAATTCTTCAATTTTCGAATTTTGGTACTACCATAATCGGTAGTTAATTGTGTTCATTATCTACCGATTATGATTAATTTTTAATACAGAAAAATTGAATATTTTGAATCAAGAATAATCGGTAGATAAGAATTATTTTATCTACGTTCTGGTTGATGTTCATCGTTTCTTAAGAACATCATCCATAATCGGTAGGTAAAATAGATTATTATCTACCGATTACGTTTCCGCTACTGTAAATCCAAGAACATCAACCATAATCAGTAGGTAAAATAGATAGTTACCTACCGATTATGTTTCTGCTACTACAAATCCAAGAAAATTTCGGATCAAATTTTTGATTTCAAGTAATCGAATCCTAATTTTGGATCACAACTACTATCATTTATTCGTTTTGTTCTATTAACTTTTTTTTTTGTTTTTTTGATTTCTAAGTTTCAACTTTACAATCAATCATAAAATTTGTTTAATCGACGATCTTTGGTTTCAATCAAAATTAAAACGATGATTTTTTTTCAATTGGTGGAAAAGAGAAGAAAAAATGAATGATATGTTTATGAAAATAAATGATATAGCTTTAGATTTAGTATAAAGGTGAAGAAAAATATAGATAATTCTCTATTTTTGAGACACCTTTTAACCCTCTTCAATGGTTGGGAATAAATGAACGGCCCCTAATTCCTTTTGAGTGGCCCCTAAAAATGCTAGGTTTAGTATGCGTCAAAACAGGTTTCTTTGTAGTTCTAGGGTTAAAGATTATGTCCACCTTCGTGGTTCAGATTCCTTGGTGAAAAAAATTCTTTAAATTCAAATAGTCAGTACCATTTATTGATATCATAAATGTTGCCTACATTTTTAGGGGCGACCCCAAAAGAATTAAGGGCGACTTTTTTATTCCCAACCCATATACAACGTTAGGGGATGTACAAAAACGCGGAGAATACGTTAATGCCCTTACATAATCGGAGGCTATTTTGTTCCCGATTAGTATAACGAAATCGGAGGTTTAGTAACGTAAAGATACTACCGCTTAATATCGATTTTGTGCCAAACGCGTATCTGGCTTCTATAACAATCAGTAGGAACAAGAACCTCACGAGACTACCGATTGTTAAAGCAAAATTCATAAGAAATCTTTAGAATTTTGCAATGTTGAAATTTGGGGCTCCTATATAATCGGACGAATAAAAAACTGTCTAAGCTAACAATTTAGGGCTTCCCATAATCGAAATGGTACAAGTAACAAATCCTACCGATTATGGTAGATTTCAAATTTCCTTACATGAAGGATTATAGAAAAAACTCATTTTGGGGCAACCTATAATCGGGAGGTTTGGTAATCTATTTATCGTCCGATTAACGCTACATCCAAAAGACGAATCAAATGGTTATGGTCGGCTCTGTACCCTCAAAACCTATGGAATTTGGCAAAGGTTCGATTTGGGGCTTCCTATAATCGGTAGGTTATAAGTAACAATTTCTACCGATTTGGGGCTACTTAACAATCGGTAGTTAATGAGATGGTATTAGCTACCGATTATTAACCGTTTGACCGATAAAACCAGCGTCGACCTAAATTCATTTAATTTCATTTCTTTTCAAATTCTTCTCCTCTTCCCTTCCGACTACAGAGAGAAAGTTTTCCCCCTCGTTGAACTACTCCGATATACATCGTTATCGGTAATCGTCGAATCGAATCATCTTTGATATTCTCTATAACGATGAAAGAAAAGGAACGTAAGAAATCTAAAACCAAACCTGTTTGTCGCGGTGAGGATCCAAACATTGGATTGCATGCCCGTAAAGAGGTTTTAACTCACGAACCCGAAGAACTGGAGAAGATGAAGTCCCTGAAGTAGGTGATTCTAATAGCCAAACTCTCAGGAAACTTCAAAATGCTCCAATTAGGTAAGATTCTACCATTAGTTTGGTTTCTACTGCTTCAATTCGACGATTCCATTTATTTTTTTTAGGGTTTTCGGTTATTACCCAGATTCGGTAGTTTAGTTATTGTTTTAAACTTCCGATTGTGGTCGAGTTCTTCATTTCACAAGAACATTGGTCATATTCGGGTGGTAAATATTTAGGTTTCCCACCGATTGTAGAACGTTTTTCATTACTGAGACCTAAATCGACCATAATCGGAAGTTAAATGTGTTTTTGCCTTTCGAATATAATATGGAAGAACAGGTACTAGAGACGCAGTAATCGGGTGATACGTTTTGTAATTTGCTTCCGATTATTTAGGCTCAACCACTTTAGTAATTTCTGGACCCAAAGTGATGCATATTCAGTAGAAGTTAGTTTTGTAAGGCTTCCGATTGTGATGTATTTGGTAGGGTAGACTATTTCTGACTTTCGATTATGAGTATTCAGAAGATTATGTTGAAATGTAGCGTCCGATTATAATGCATAGGATAATTATATTCGAACACCAAAAATGTTCTTTTGTTTCCGATCATCCGTATTCGGCAGCTTATGGTTATCTTAAGTGTCCGATTATGTACAATCGGAGGCTAATGGTTAATTCAACCAACCGTATATTTATATTCGGGACTCTGGATTTAGATTAACTTCTGATTATATATTTTGGTAACATATGTTCACTAACATGTTGTACTTTCTTTTGTTGTTTAGGGATATGCGAGGTAAAAAAGCCGAAGATGCAATTCTCTCAGATAGTGCAAGGAAGGAAAGGCGTAGAAACTTGACAGCTAGTGCAAGGAGAGCTAGGACTGCACAAGCCACTTCAAGTGCTCAAGATGGAACTCAACTAGAAAGTCAACAAGGTGTTCAACCATCTTCCCCACAATCAGAACCAGTTCAACAAGGTGTTCAACCAACCGCCCCTCAATCAGAATCAGTTCAAGAAGGTGTTCAACCAAGTGCTCCACAATAAGAAACTGAAATTCAACTAGAAGCACCGGAAGATAGAGTACCAGAAGAAGGAGAAGATGGAAAAAAAAATCCTCCTCGAAAGAAAGCGAAACACCTTGTCCCACAAGAACTGGAGGTGAGGGATATTCCAGAAGGCGTAATCCTTGGGCTACCGGAGGATGGAGGACAATTTTTATTTGGATACAAAGACTCCTGTGCCAAAGAAATATATGAAACCGAGGTAATAATCGTATCCACTTTATTTACGTATTATCTTTTTCTTCGTAATAGTTTTAAGGGTTATAGTTTTAGGTTATTCTAATTTTTTTTAACTTGTCATGTGTTTAATTGTATCATTCCAATGCGGTTTGTATACTCAAACCCACCGCAGCACCAACTAAAATGTTGGATTGGCCTTTGAAGGATGAATGCGGAAGGTTCAAGATAATTATTGCAAATTCGGGGTTGGCTGATGCTGCTGAGAACTCTATGTTGGAACATGACCGTGTAGCTATATCGGCGTTTGTAGAGAGACTTTATCCTGAGACCAACACCTTCCATATGCCGTTTGGGGAGATGACGATTACCCCAGATGACGTAGCGTAGATTCTAAGGTTCCATGTTCATGGAAAAGGTGTCAGGGCTGAGTACACAAAGCAGTTGGAATGGGAAAAACTTTATTCTCTAACTAAAGACTGTTTTGGTTGGTATGAAGAAACATCAAAAACTAAGTTCAATAGATGCATGAAGTATAGAACTAGACAGTTCAACATTGGTACTCTGATGGATATGTTCAAGGGGACCAAGGAGAAAGAAGAGAAATGAACTTTAATTGATGAGCAAGAGAACCACGCGGACACAGCATATCTCCTATGTGTATTGGGATGTGTCATTTTCCCAATACCAGTGGCAATCGGGTCGACGCCAACCTTTTAAAACTTCTGCATCCTCTCGATAAAGTGCATGAGTACTCTTGGGGCACGGCATGCCATGCGTGGTTGATGGAAGACTTGAGAAAGGCGTCGAGGCTTGGAATTAACCAAGTGGTCGGGAACGTGAGTCTACTACAGGTATTGTTTATTAACTCTACATACTTGGTTATTTTTTTATTTTTCTACCATTGAAGAATCAATTTCCTAATACTTGCAAAAAGGACAATATATACATGGATCTACGACCACTTCCCTATCTTGGAATTGGCCATTGAAAACCCGGCGTGGGAGGAAGGTGACCCTAGAGTAAAAAAGTACGTCTTTGATGACAACCATTCTAGGATAAAGGAGCAGCAGCTGATTCGTTTGAGGGAGATTTTGGACTCACTGAAATCCCAAGACGTATGCTTTGATCCATACAAGGAAGACCGAGCTAAAGGACATATACCGCCTCGTTTCGATTTGGCCCTTTATTTTGGACCGTTGTGGCACCCCACAGGATACGTGATGTACAATGCCTCATGGGTGATGCGACAACACGGTTATGTACAAGGTATACCAAAGGAAGAAATCCATGGAAATTTCTCCTTGGATCTGGAGCAGTGCAAGTCTGATAAAGATTCTATCACGATGTTTTACAAGGGTAAACCATCCTGTAAATTCCATTGGGATAGAAGGGCGCATTACTTGATCAACCAAGGAAGGCCAGCCAACCAAGGTTTTGAAAATGCTCCCAACTATATGGATTGGTACCGGAATGTTTCTCATATTCGTGTAATCTGTGATCTTAAACCAAAGCCCACAGCTCCTTACAAGAGTATCCTCAAAGACAAACCTCCGGGTTTTGATAGATTGGTACGTATTGTTTTCTTATTTAGTTTAATATTATGGGTCAAAATAGAGTAATAATCGTTTGAGAATATGCTATGTTTTAAAATAGATGAGCAGGTTCAAGAGTTTGTCCAAATGGTGCACTAATTGCATAAAGTCCAGAGAGCATGTGTCAATTGAGAAGATAAGAAATCACCAAGAGTTAATTGATAACGTTGAAAATGAAGCGTATGCATCTCAGTTCGGGGGAAAATTGCAAAAGAAACCTGCAACCAAGGTGAACAAAAGAACTCGGGCGTCATCGAGCACTCAAGTTGATGAAACCAATGATGATGTTGGTCCAAGTCGTGGAGGTGGTAAAGGTCGCAAAGTCAAAGGAAATAAGAACTAGTAAACTCTCGATGTTGTAAACTCTCTATGTTTGTTATTAACTTTATGGATAACTCGGATTATGTTGGATTATGTCATTTCAAAGTTTGTGTCGGATTATTAGTGGGTACATTATGTTTATGGTTTGTGAATGGTTCCTTTTATGGATTATGAATGGTTTTATTGCTATGTTTATGCATTTAACGATGACTCGCAAGCGAATCACATAAAGAGATATGAAACTGTTGAATTTTGTAGCACAATCGGAAGCTAAGTTTATATATAAATCTTCTGATTCTGGGGATTTTGCATTTTTTGGTCAGAATTGGGAGTTTTGTATATTATGAATCTAACGATTCTGGAGATTTTGCAAAATATTTTGTCAGAATCGGAAGATTTCTAATTTAGTTGTTCCTCCGATTATTCTGTGTGAAGAAAACTTTGTTTTCTGTATCCAAACAACACCATAATCGGAAAGCAAATGTACCTCTGGGATTCCAATTATGGGAATCGGTAGGTTTAGTTTATATTGTTCCTCCGATTATTCTATGTGAAAAAACTTTGTTTCCTGGAACCAAACAACACCATAATCGGAAATTTAAATCACTCCTTGAATTACGATTACCTTAATCGGTAGGTATAGTTTATATTGTGCCTCCGATTATTCTATGTTAAAAAAATATTGTTTTCTGTATCAAAACAACACCATAATCGGAAAGAAAGCTAACTCATAAAATATCTGATTATTTGAATCGGTTGCTTGTTTAACAAAATAAACTACCGATTAAGCATAATCGGGGATCCTTTTATATTAATATGCTTCTGATTACATGCATTACATAAAGTTCAAAAGACCTTAACGTTAAAATCACGTTAATAACACCTAAATCCATACTCATAATTGACAATAAAAGTATTCAAAAAGATCATAACTTCCAGTGACCATACAAATTGTCCCTTTTGATTTTGTAACATCCTTCATGTTCAAATCATTTCCCGTAGAGGTCCACATACCGGCGATCAGCAAGATTTCTCTGAAATTACGAATGAGTAACAAGTTAGTACTAACTTATGTTAATGTGAGTTGGAGGTACAAAGATACTTACTTTTTCATACGTCTACCAAGGAAAAGCGTTCCTAACAAATCGTTCCTCATCTTCAAGTTTGTCAATCTCCTTATCGAGAGTATTCTTTCTCATCTTAATGTCATTGGATGATCTTCGAATTCGATTACCATCTAACGCCTCAAATACCATTAAGATACGGTTCCATAACTGCTCTTCGGATTCTGATTTGTGGAGCTTGTGAACATGATCATGAGTAGTTACCACAACGTACGCTCTATAAATAGAACAATCTTCTCCTTCGGAAAAATCAATATCCATGTTTTTGTTTTCAAACTTAGAACTGAAGATAGGAATGAGTTTGGTGCAAATGGGTTGATATTTTGAGTTTCTTTATATAGGTTTAGGGAGAAACTGCTCTTTTTTCTTTTTCCAAAAAACTGCAACGGCTATTTCATATATTTGGTTTGAACTGAAACAACTATTTTGACAATAATCGGTGGGTATGAAAGTTAGAATATCTACCGATTATAGTAGATTTCTAAATTTAAAACTCATTTTGGGGCAACCTATAATCGAAGGTTATTGTAACATGTTTGATTTCCGATTATGTCTACATCCACAACACGAACCAAATGGTTATGGTTGGCTCTGTACCCTCATAACCTATGGAATTTGGCAAAGGTTCGACTCAGGGCTCCTTATAATCGGTAGGGTTGTAAGTAATAATTCCTACCGATTATTGTAGATTCCAAAATTCATTACATCAAGGATTTTAGAAAAAACTCATTTTGGGGCAACCTATAATCGGAGGTTATTGTAACCTGTTTGATTTCCGATTATGTCTACATCCACAACACGAACCAAATGGTTATTGTTGGATCTGTACCCTCATAACCTATGGAATTTGGCAAAGGTTCGATTCGGGGCTCCTTATAATTGGTAGGGTTGTAAGTAATAATTCATACCGATTACGGTAGATTCCAAAATTCATTACATCAAGGATTTTATAAAAAACTCATTTAGGGGCAACCTATAATCGGGAGGTTATGTAACCTATGCGACTTCCGATTATGTCTACATCCACAACACGAACCAAATGGTTATGGTTGGCTGTGTACCCTCAAAACGTATGGAATTTAGCCAAGGTTGAATCTGAGGCTACTTATAATAGGTAAGTTTATAAGTTAGATTATCTACCGATTATAAAAGGGCATATTAGCCGAAATATCCACACATTAATCGGGAACAACTTAGTACATATCTACCTACCGATTATTTTGTAACTACCGATTCTTGTGTTTTCTACCGATTGTATAAGGGCATATTGGCCATTTTGAAAAATATAAGATAAGGGGTAGCTTATATTTACACTTGGGTGACCTTTTTTGTCTTTTTGTGTCGCCCCTAATTCTTTTGGGGTCGCCCCTAAAAATGCCAGGTAAATGTTGAGTACTAAATTCACGTATCCCAAAACAACTACCAAATAGACTCATCAAACAACACAGTGGCGGTAATATGACCGGTCGGCCAAGTGGCCTAGAAATAGTGCGTAACAGTTGTGCATTATTGGCAACATGATATATATGCCAGAAATGCGGTGGCGCATTCAGAGTTGCAGCTAGGCAAAGGCATGTGCCAAACAAGGTTTGGACATGGTCAATGATGTGAGATTAGCATCATGAGATGCCAAATGAGTTTGGCATATAAACTATATGCATGTGGCGTGCAGGCGTGCAAGCAAGACTTGCATTTGCACACTTACATCACTGGGAGAATGATGATCATCAATGATTGCGGGACTTTGGCTGTTGAATGCAGCCATTGTGCAACAAGGCTGGATGACATGTGTCGGTCACATGGCATTGATGGTTATGAGTTGGTTTACACTAAAGGAATGTTTGCTTTATGCAATTCTAAGGCTAGGAACTGTTTGGTTGGCTTTAGGAAATGAGCTAGGCAAGTTAGCACGGTTGGCTAACTGCCTTGTATAAAGTAAATGACAGTTACTTGCATATAGTTTTTGTAAGTCTATATAAGCCTGATCTTGTGAAGGGATTGTGCAATCCGGAACAAGAAGAGTTGTGAAACCCAAAGTGTGCATTAATAATAAGGCTTCGTCCAAGATTAAAACTAAGTTCTATTGGTGCATTTATCCCTTTTTTTGGCTTAATATTTTATGCATCAAGCGGAGTGTGTGTGCTGGTTTGTTGGCTTGGAAAGATTTTGAATGAAACCTCTGTCTAGTATGGGTTGAATAGATTTTTGGCAAAAAAGTGAAGAAATTGGATAAGTGCGAGTTGGCTAAATGTGCTGACGTGCTGTGGAGCATGGTATCATTGTCAAGGTTGGTTGTTGCATTTGGGTTGTGCGAACCTGTGACACGGTATAAGGTGAAGATGGAGAATACGTGTTTTACTACTGGAATTGGTGATGGCAAGCTAAGAGAATTTGTAGGGCATAAGAGTAGATTTCTCGCTTAACAAGATGAAAATTAATAATGGGCGACTTGGTTTGAAGGTTTTTGATTTGCTGAACTAAATCACGAATGTAGAAAGGGACTTAAGCATTCTTTTTCGGAATGATAGTGTACATGGTGAAATTTAGACAAAGGGAAGTGTTTAGTAAAACCCATGCCCAAAGTATGCTTATTTTTGCTTCAATTTATTTTTTGAGTTAACTGTAATTTTTCTCCGCCACTGATGATGAACTGCTCTTCCTGCTGATGTTAGGAATTATGAGTGAAAACGCGGGGGGTCTAACAACCACACCCAACAATTCGTTTGGGAATCTGAGAGGACCTACTCTAATACGCTTTCTATAGAATAAACTAGATAGTCAGACTCAATCTAGAGTAAAGTTTATCAAAGGGTTTAGTATCTCTAACTCTTAACTCAATCTGCAATCAACAAATAGAAATTTGCGAGCCCGATTGAATAAGAGGAGTAACTTGAACGGTACCAAAGACCAATGTTCAAGTGTCAATCAATATAAACCAACAACCCAAGGTTGGATATTCTAATTGATTGATATTAACGCAGAACCTGTGATATTTCAATTATATAACAAAATATAATGCGGAAAAGAAATAACACAGACTCCAGAATTTTGTAAACGAGGAAACCGCAAATGCAAAAAAAAAAAACCCGGACCTAGTGCATATTGAACACCACACTGTATTAAGACGCTACAAACACAAGCCTACTACCAATTAACTTCGGACTGGACTGTAGTTGAACCCTAATCAATCTCACACTGATTCAAGGTACAATTGCGCTCCTTACATCTATGATCCCAGCAGGATACTACGCACTTGATTCCTTAGTTGATCTCACCCTCAACCAAGAGTTGCTACGACCCAAAGTTGAAGACTTGACAGACAAATTTGTCTCACATAGAAAGGTCTATAGGATTGAATAAATCTGTCTCCCACGGAAATACCCAAGAGTTTTTGTTCCGTATTTTGATAAATCAAGGTGAACATGAACCAATTGATAATCCAGACTTATATTCCGGAAGAACATCCTAGAATTATCAATCACCTATGAATAAACTTAATCGACTAGCGAAACAAGTTATTGTGGAATCACAAACGATGAGACGGAATGTTTGTGATTACTTTTCTATCTTGCCTATCGGAGATATAAAATCTCGAGCCAATTATTTCAATTGTACTCAACACGGTAGAAACAGCAAGATCATATCACGCAACTACAAAGATAATAGTTGGGTCTGGCTTCACAATGCCAATGAATTCTTCAAGTCGTTAACCTACAGGGTCTCGAGAAGAAACCTAAGGTTAAAGTAGAATCGAATCTAGTTATGCAACTAGTAACATACATGAGGTGTGGGGATTAGGTTTCCCAGTTGCTAGAGTTCTCCTTTATATAGTTTTCAAATCAGGGTTTGCAATCCAAGTTACCTTGGTAACAAAGCATTCAATATTCACCGTTAGATGAAAAACCTGATTCAACCAAGCTAATATCTTTCAACCGTTAGATCAAACTTAGCTTGTTACACACAAATGAAATGTACCCTCATTTAGGTTTATGTAACCGTACCTAAACGTGTACACCATGTTGGTTCACAAATAGTTAACTGAGGTTATCCATATGATTACTCTCATATCAACCTTATTCATCTCAACCATAACTAGTTCAAATGACTCAAATGAAACTATTTAAAGAGTTGTTCAATTGCTATAGATAACACAAGTGAAACCAAATCGGTTTGATTCACTTGAATCAATCATGAGCATTATAGCCACGGTATGCAAATATTGCATTCCTTATGATTTAAATGTTTAAGTCCATGAACTGACCGATTTGAAAAAGTAACCAGCTTAAGTATGCGTCCTTAAGAAACCGGATTTGAGT
The DNA here is from genome assembly GCF_003573695.1 of Papaver somniferum. NCBI lineage: Eukaryota > Viridiplantae > Streptophyta > Magnoliopsida > Ranunculales > Papaveraceae > Papaver > Papaver somniferum. The sequence goes on from NC_039362.1 coordinate 143,480,318, forward strand.
TTGTTTAGTTTCCAAACTCAGCAGAAATTTTTGGTTCGAAAACTTCTGCCAGTATGCGTACAGGTACGCATACTTAACCTGTCTCCTTCACCAATTTCGTATACACACATATGCATACACTTGGCTCCCGGTTTATGGATTTTTACACTAATGTGCGAACACACTATATATGCTTATATCCAAACATGGTTACATTCTCAACTCTTTTATTTCAATCATTGAAACATTCTTCTATAATGACAATAGCCGTTTTCACACACTATTAGCATCAAAGCAATTTTCAAGATATTGAAATAATCATTACTGAAACATTCCAAGCCTACATCAAATGATTGTATCACACAAACCATGTAAGATGTTATTCGGAAATTTTCTCATGATATAAGATGAACTTGGTCGAAGCGAAAACTTACCACCACATATTTCGAGAAATATGTAAGCGATATATACTCAGCTCGAAATCTCAAATGTGTATAGAGAAAACTATATCTTAACATGACTTATGTCTCAACATAGGAGATAGTAGAAATAGACTTTTCCAAGTGATAGATGAGTTCAAGTCTCCACATACCTTTTGTCGAAGAAGTTCCACAAGCTCCCCTTAGTAGTTCTTCGTCTTCAAATGTTGAACTCTGCGAAATCTAAGCTCAACTACACTATGTATGTCCTAGTCCGAGACATTTATAAATAGGCTAGAAATCAAGACTTATAGTTTTGATCACTAACATTGAAAAACATGCTTGAGATAGCAATGCATGTGAGTTCCATCGAGCAATGCTCTAACAATCTCCCCATTTTTCAATGTTAGTGACAAAACTATCAATACATATGGATTACAAAATAGATAGAAATTGTAGCTTCTCATCCAAATGCTTGATCTCCTTGGCATCTTCAATGCGACTTGAAATCTTCGTCACTTCCAAGTACTCCATGATCCTAAAGGTTGTAAGTTCGGCATCACAGTTGTTGAAGATCCGTAGCGATAACAATGAGAAAACAAAATGCTATCAATCATTGTTATACGGTGTCATAGTATTATTACACAACATCAAAGTCCAATTGTATCACAACTTTGACAACAATACTATGGTGATATGTATCACTCCCCCTTAGTCAATACTTCATCTCAACATGAAAATCACTCCCCCTTACATAATGATCCATAAACCATATGTATTTGTAGTATCACACTACACATTAATTCTCCCCCTTTTTGTCAATATAAATTAGCAAAGGTAAGAAAACTAGTGGGATCCTCATGAAGTTTTCACAGAGATAGTTCATCACCAAAAGAGAATACCATATCAACTTATTTAGATGACATCATAAAGCCGAATGTAAATGCATTCATCAATGAGTTTATAAAGATACAATATAACCCCTAATATTCCACAGCCGCACTCCCCACAAATATTTGGCAATTAAGCACAAGTTCAAAATGAAATCTCCCCCATAAAATTTCATTTTCGAAAGAACAGCAAAGGCGACCTTGCTTTTACAAGAAAAGAAGGATTTCTTTTAGATAAAATCAAATCTCATGAAAACATGAATTTGTATCCAAAATATTCAATTGAATTAACCACAAGAGAATCTGTGATTAATGCAATCAAAAAATACAACCAAATTAATCACAAGAAAACCCACGATTAATTTAATTGGAATACACAACCAAATTAACCATAAGAAAGTGATCAATTCAAATGGTCATGCTCGACATAAGAGAACTTACGGAGCAACAACTAAAATAACCAAAAGAGAATGATCAATTTAGTTGGTCATGCTCAAACATAAGGAACCTTACGGAGCAACACAGTATATGTACAAAGATGTGGATCGGAGATCGACCAATAATGCGGAATAAACAAGGATTCATTCTATTTTCCATCACTATTTGCACAATGACATATAATAGACTTAATCCTTGTAAACAAAAGTTTTATCCTTTCTTCCATGAAAACAATGACATAAAAGGCTCTAACTTTTGTAATGTCAAAAGTTCATTCTTTCTTCTATCAATACATCCATACCGACATAATAAAGATAACTTTTGAACAAGTATGGGACAATCACAGGTTCACGGACGTAAGCAACATATCCCATAACAGTTTGCAATATATAAAATCATAAAGATTAAAATTGCAAAAATCATCTTCCAAAAACTTAGAATTTAAATAAATAAATCTAAAAACAATGAAAATGAAAATCGTTGGACATAGCCATGTGTACTCACAATAATGGTTATTCCAAACCCTAGTTATTCTTCTAAAAACATAAGAAACAAATTCTCAAAAGAAGATTTACTAGACATCGAGACCTCTGAAGAATTCTTTATCGTCCCCGAACTCCTTGTCGTCAACAGCCATGGGAACATAAGGTTCATGGAGAAAGGAGTCAATTCCAACAAACCTTCTAGGCTGATGATGTCGAATCAGGGACTTTTGAATTTCGAGGGTTCTCATAGCAAGAGCCCTTGTTTGCTGAATCTCCTTCCTTGCTTTCTTCAACTTTTCAAGAACATCAGAAAATTTCTGAGAATTTGAAGGAACAGCTCTTGGCTTCCTCACATTCCTTCTTTTTCTTTTCAAAGTTAGAGGTAACGGAGATTTCTCTTTTTCCTTCATGATTGATGGCTTAACAATCATATTAATATTTTTTCCATCAGAACATATGATGCTTGGAGTCTCCATACATGCATGGGTTTGTGAGAGGAAATCCCAATTTGAACTCAACAGGCAGTCTTAAGATGAAAAGAGTTTCAGAGAGTAAAAAGGAATGTAGGGTTACAGAACCTTTTAACCACATAGGTTCACGCACACTCAATTCACGACCCTAAAGAGAGTGTAATTGACGAGAAGAACCCTCTTTTATTGAATACACAGGGAAGTCCCTTCCAATATCAATTAGATATGAAAGAATTCCAAAACATACAGCAAAACTAAGAAAACACAAACAAAAAGTTTTTTTTCTTTAAGCCTGAGGTGTGCACAATCTTGTCTCTTTTAATCAGGCACATGAGACAAGATGCACTAAAACAACACAATCAAGTTGTGCTGCGGTGAACCATAATTTATCCACCATAACCTCTTTGAAGAGAATTCATAGAACCCTGTCTATCAAATTTTTTAGACCATACTCTTTTCTCTAGTGGTCTTGACCTATCGTTGGAAACCAACTTCTTTGAAGAGGATAAAATCTTACATACCTTAGCGGTTTTTTGAACAAGTTTGAGCTTGTTTGCTAGACGATTTGCTCTTCATTGAAGTCTCTTGACATGTATCATCTTGTGTTTATACTTGTAATACTTGGAAAGTTCATGCCCTTTGAGTGAACAATAAGAACATGTCCCTAGATAAGATGATTCAGACACGCGAGATGTGTAAGCTGCAAAGCACAGAGTGGAACCTGAAAAATCAGACATAGAGTTTCCAACAGAAAGGTTAATTTTTTCTTCCAAATTGGTTGTGTCTTCTTCTGGAAGAATATAAAGATTGATATATGTATTGCTACAATTATCAAAATCAATATCTTCACAAAGAAGTGCAACACTCGATTTTTCGTCTTCATTGGAATCATAGTGATTAGACATTTCATCAAGAGTTGCATCAAGACCTTTGTTTCCAGTGTATTTTCTACGATTCAGACATTCATTTGCAAAATGACCAAAAATTTTACACTTAAAGCACTGAGACATATCCTCATCATCAGCCTCGTCAACATCCCTTTTTTAGGAGGAATGCGGTTGTGAGGTTTAACTGATGACCTGGGTTTGTCTCTAGAAAACCGTTTACTTCTCTTTAATAGAAGATCCCTAAACTGTCTTGTGATCAAAGAGACTGATTTGTCAAGATCTTCACCCGATGAATCAGCCTCAGAAAGATCATCCTCAGAGACATAAACACTTTTACTTTTGTCAAGTAATTTAGTGTTATTTTGTGCTTTGAAGGCAACATCCTTTCCGATTTTGGATGTATGCTCGTGATCAAAGATCTTTAGCTTTCCAACCAACATGTTTCTGGAGAGAGCATCAAGGTTATTTCCTTCAACAATGGCATGCTTCTTAGAATCGTATCTAGATGGTAGCGATCTGAGAATTTTCATCACAATATCCTTTTCAGGAATAGTCTTACCCAATGCAAAATATGCATTAACAATTTCAGACACTATGTGATTAAACTCTTCAAATGAATCTTCATCTGCCATACAAAGGTTTTCTCAATCGGAATTAAGGTTTTGAAGCCTAGCTTCCTTTTCACTGGTATTTCCTTCGAATACGGTTTCTAAGATATCCCAAGCATCTTTAGACCTAGTGCATGTTGTCACATGGTGTTGAAGATCTGGGGTAATGGCATGTATGATGGCATTCAAACCGTCGGAGTTTTGCTTTGTAGAAAGTATCTCGGCAGCATTGTATTCACCAATGTTCTTTGGAATGGTTGTATCCCCTACTGCCACAATGGGAGCATCATAGTCATTAACTACATAAACCCATGATCAAAAATCACGTGCTTGAAGAAAGGCACACATAGCAATTTTCCACCAAAAGTAATTTGAGACATCGATGACTGGTGGTATGTTTATAGAGATAGAACCTTTGTCCATATGAGATCGCTACAAACACAGACTTATGAGGTCTTTAATGTGTTTGCCTGATCTGATACCAATTGAAAATGCGGGGGTCTGACAACGACACCAACAATTCGTTTGGAAATCTGAGAGGACTTACTCCAATACACTTTCTATAGAATCAACTAGACGGTCAAAGTCAATCTAGAGTAAAGTATATCAAAGGGTTTAATATCTCTAACTCTCAATTCAATCCACAATCAACAAATAGAAATCTGCGAGCCCGATTGAATAAGAGGAGTAACTTGAACGGTACCAAAGACCAATGTTCAAGTGTCAATCAATGTAAATCAACGACCCAAGGTTGGATATTCTAATTGATTGATATTAACGCACAACCTGTGACATTTCAACTATATAACAAAATATAATGCGGAAAATAAATAACACAGACACCAGAATTTCGTTAACGAGGAAACCGAAAATACAGAAAAACCCCGGGACCTAGTCCAGATTGAACACCGCATTGTATTAAGCCACTACAGAAACCAGCCTACTACCAATTAACTTCGGACTGGACTGTAATTGAACCCTAATAAATCTCACACTGATTCAAGGTACAGTTGCGCTCCTTACATCTCTGATCCCAGCAGAATACTACGCACTTGATTCCCTTAGTTGATCTCACCCACAACCAAGAGTTGCTACGACCCAAAGTCGATGACTTGATAGACAAATCTGTCTCACACATAAAAGTATATAGGATTGAATAAATATGTCTCCCACAGAAATACCTAAGATTTTTTGTTCCGTCTTTTGATAAATCAAGGTGAACAGGAACCAATTGATAACCGCGACTTATATTCCCGAAGAACAGCCTAGAATTATCAATCACCTCAAAATAAACTTAATCGACTAGCGAAACAAGTTATTGTGAAATCACAAACGATGAGCCGAAGTATTTGTGATTACTTTTCTATCTTGACTATTGGAGATATAAAATCTCGAGCCAATTATTTCAATTGTACTCAACATGATAGAAACAGCAAGATCATATCACGCAACTACAAGGATAATAGTTGGGTCTGGCTTCACAATCCCAATGAAGTCTTCAAGTCGTTAACCTACAGGGTCTCGAGAAGAAACATAAGGTTAAAGGAGAATCGACTCTAGTTCTGCAACTAGTAACACACAGGAGGTGTGCGGATTAGGTTTCCCAGTTGCTAGAGTTCTCCTTTATATAGTTTTCAAATCAGGGTTTGCAATCCATGTTACCTTGGTAACAAATCATTCAATATTCATCGTTAAATGAAACACCTGATTCAACCAAGCTAATATATTCCAAACGTTAGATCGAACTTGGATTGTTGCACACAAATGAAATGTACCCTCATTTAGGTTTATGTAACCATACCTAAACGTGTACACCATGTTGGTTCACAAATAGTTAACCGAGGTTAGCCATATGATTACTCTCGCATCAACCTTATTCATCTCAACCATAACTAGTTCAAATGAAATTAGTAAAAGTGTTGTTCAATTGCTATAGATAACACATTTGAAACCAAATCGGTTTGATTCACTTGAATCAATCATGAACATTATAGCCACGGTTTGCAAAGATTGCATTCCTTATGATTTAAATATTTAAGTCCATGAACTGACCGATTTGACAAAGTAACCAGCTTAAGTATGCGTACGGGTATGCGTACTTAAGCAACCGGATCTGAATTTGTTTAGTTTCCAAACTCAAAAGAAATTTTCGGTTCGAAAACTTCCGTCAGTATGCATACGGGTACGTATACTTAAGGTGACTAGTTAAGAGTTTGTCAAAACCAAACTCAACAGAAATTTTTGGTTCGAAAACTTCCGCCATACTTAACCTGTCTCCTTCACCAATTTCGTATACACACATATGCTTACACTTGGCTCCCGGTTTATGGATTTATACACTAATGTGCGAACACACTATATATACTTATATCCAAACATGGTTACATTCTCAACTCTTTATTTCAATCATTGAAACATTCTTATGTAATGACAATAGACGTTTTCACACATTATTAACATCAAAGCAATTTTCAAGATATTGAAATAATCATTATCGAAAAATTTCAAGCCTACATCAAATGATTGTATCACACAAACCATGTAAGATGTTACTCGGAAATTTTCTCATGATATAAGATGAACTTGGTCTCAGCGAAAGCGTACCAACACATATTTCTCGAAATATGTAAGCGAGATATACTCAGCTCGAAATCTCAAATGTGTATAGAGAAAACTATATCTTAACACGACTTATGTATCAATATAGGAGATAGTAGAAATAGACTTTTCCAAGTGATATATGAGTTCAAGTCTCCACATACCTTTTGTCGAAGAAGTTCCACAAGCTCCCCTTAGTAGTTCTTCGTCTTCAAATGATGAACTCTGTGAAATCTAAGCTCAACTACATTATTTATGTCCTAGTCAGAGACATCTATAAATAGGCTAGAAATCAAGACTTATAGTTTTGATCACTAACATTGACAAACATGCTTGAGATAGCAATGCATGCGATTTCGACCGAGCAGTGCTCTAACAATGAGGCTTCCAAAGAAGCCTACGCGCAAATATTCTCGATCTAGATCTTCTGCTGAGACACCTCCGCATATGGATCATCCTGATGTTACTCCTTCTCCGCCTCCTGAGACTACTAAGGACACGGAGATACCTGAGGTTTCCGAGGAGCCTGAGACTGAGGAGTTTGCTGATGAAGACCTTCCCCCACCTCCACCTTACTATGAGTTGCAAAGGATACAACTTCAAGATAAGGATAACTACTCTAGCTGGTCCCTTACTGAGATCTCCAAGCATTTTCGTTTGCAGAGGTTCAAGATATCCTTTGTTGATGGTACTGACATCCTCACCGAGTCTTTGATCCAAATCTTCCCTTATGATAAAAACAACTTGATGATAAGTGTTGGACAGTTAGTCGCAGGCATGCCTCTTCCTCTTTATAGCAGGAAGGATCCCTTATACTATAATGTTTTATCTACTAGGGACGATCCTGCGAACAAGACTCAGGTTTAGGGGGTGATGCAGTACTGGCGCGCTCTTCGTGGGTGCTGGTATTGTAGCAAGGTTAAGACTACCTTGAAGTCTTATGACCCCTTCGCTCATGGAAGGTGTAAGTCGGAGGATCATTTAAAGACCAGGGATAAAATGGTAATTTTATAGATAAAGGGCGAGTCATCATTCTAAGCTTCTTTAAAGTTTAGAAAAACTAAAATGAGAGGGAATTGGGCGTGAAAATAAGTCATGGAGACAGGTTTGATCCTCATGGCCAAAAGGCAAGCTCAGCCCTTGGTCCCCAGGGCACTAATAGCCAAGATGTCTAGCATACGTCCCCGGCTAACACTAATGGTCATGATGGCATGATTATTGGCATATATCTCCGTTGGACACTGTTGATTACTTAGGTTTTGAAGAGCATAAAAACGTCCCCGGCAGACTTATAATCCAGGAAAGCCATGATTTCGGCATGTCTTCGCAAGGCGCAGTTGGCCCTGATGTCGTTATCCTTAGCATACGTCCCCAGCGGATACTACTGGTTATATAGGATCTTTAGATGCTAAAATCGTTCCTGGCGAACTTATGACCTAGAGAAGGGACATCTATTTATTGCGCAAGGACTAACTCCTAGTACATCATCGCGAGATACATTGGTCACGGTGATGAGAACTGACCGGAAGAGTGCAATTTTTATTGCATTTATCTGTTATATACTGCTCGTATGAATTTACGATACATTCTTTGTAGCACTCAAATGGACAATAACTCTTAGAATGGTGGTTTCGACAGTGTAAATAGACCAGTAGTTATAGAATTACCAGAGGATGTGAGTTAGAAAAATAAAAAGTCTTACAATGTCCTCCAAGAAGATATGGCAAAGATGATTTTTCCTTTCCATCCTAGCAGCAACCACCGGCTATCTTCATCTATAACAAAATTCTTATGGTAGTATAATCTTGTTTGCTCTTTCGCCTTCTTCATGATATCTATGTTCAGTGGGAGTTGCATGAATCCAACCTTTATATTCCTCGACTACCGCTGCTTAAAAGATTCTGGCCTCTCAACCCTCTCTGATCCCTCACATGCTATGATGTTGAAAGCCTTCTTTCCAAGAAAATTTCTCCCAATAATTATCCTTTCAGAATTTTCATGGGGGACAATTGTTTCAAGCGTATCAAACATAGAAGAAAAGTAAAAGAGAGCTTCCCGAAACCGTTTAACAAAGAATGGAGAATCAGGTACCAATCACAATCTCATGGACGAAAATTCTGGGATTCATCTTCCTTATTAGATTCAGAAAAACATCCAAAGGAATCATATTGCACTAGAAAACTATAAATATATTCATCAACAAAAACAAAAGCTCGTATGATGATACATTGTATTTTTCACATATGAGACACAATTCGGCAATTAAATTAGTAGTACTGCGAATAGTAAATATATTCAGATACTAAAAAATTTATATGCTAAAAAACTATTCATATGCAAATAATCAAATGCAAGAGAGTAAATCATGCTATAATTTCACATGTGTAAACTTTTTTTTAAAATGACATTTTTCTTCAACAATTTAAAAGTGGCGCAATCCGTATATATATAAATTCGAGGTCTCGCAAATCCTAAATTGAAAATCACTTTAGATTTTATGGAAATGTTAATTAAAATAATTTTATTGTGTAAAGAAGAATTTACAATTTGTAATATGGGTAAACACCTATTACCTCGAATTCTTTTTGTATGCGAATAAAACAATAAGTATGCCTGATAATAGGTAATAGAACAATATCGAATCATCAAATCAAGCATAAATATTAACATTTATCTACAATCTCGTTCAAGAACGTGTGTTAGAGTGAATGCTCGTTTGAACCCACGTGCCTTGGTATGTCGAGTATATTGTCAAGTTTAGATGACAAACTATTTTTTAATTTAGACTACTAAAGTCATCTTCAATTTGGAATAGAATAGGTAATAGAGTCTTAGGATTTTCCAGATTACTCCAGAAGAATGAAAAAGTAAAAATCATATGAAGACTTGAATTTCAAGAAACTTCATCGAGGTAAGAAAAAAAGAGTGGTCTTTCCTTTCTATATATATTTACCGTAGCAAAAGTTGAGGACTTTAATAAATGATCATTCAAAGAAAATAATATCACAAATAGGATTTTGTTTAGTCTAGAGTTTCAATTTCCCAAGCTCTTTTTTGTCGAGAACTCGAAACTAAGATTTAGAGGAAGCACAAGTGTTTTAATGTAAATCTCAAGACTTCCAAATTTGTTCTTGAGTTTGTAGAGTTTTATTTTTGGTAGTTTACTACTAACAATTTTCACTCAGTTGAGTTTACAAACTCAAAAGTTTGAGTTTTTAAAAACCGTTCCTTGTAGATCTCAAAAACTAAAGTCAATAAGTCAATTCTGTTCACAAACCTAAATAGGTAAGTTCACGAACCTATGATAAAAATTTCTTCTAAGACTTTTTTGACATTTGAGCTTGCGAACCTAGTGAAGAAAATTTCTCCTGAGGATTAACGCGATTTGAGTTTGTGAACCTAAAAGGGTGAGTTCACGAACCTAGTGAAATGAAAATTCTCTTGCAACTTTTTGAGCATTTGAGTTCGCGAACCTAAAGGCTTGAATGTTTCCTATAACTTCATTTGTGTTTGAGTTCTCGAATCTATAAATATTTAAAATTATATTTTTCTCTTATGAGTTCACGAAGTCGTCAAATGAATTCATGGACTTAAAAGATAAACATGTCAATCCAATAAACTATTGGCTTTGGACTCATTCAATCTTATTTAATTTTCAAAGAAAACTTTGCACATGCTTAAGAATTGTTTTTTCTTTACTAATTCTCTTATATGGAAAGTTTTAAGTTTTTCTAAGAATTTATCTAGCTTGAGATTCAAGATTTTAGATCTTCTTCTAGAAAAGTGCCTCTTTGTACACATTGTATATTGTTGATGGGAGAAAACGGTTTGCTGGTTTTTTAGGAAAGTGGAGAGACGACCGTACGGAGGAGACTCTCGACCGAGCAAATTGCTTTAACCTTTTGAAAACAGATGCAATGCAAGGGAGTGCTTTGAGTTTGAGAGATCAATCTGTAGGACTCCGTCCTAAACCAAGAAAATGGTCGTTCCAGAGTCAATTCGGTCACAAGAGAGGATGGGTCGATCTGTAGGAGGGAAGCTGAGAAATGTGTGAGATCAATGATGATCAAGGATTGCGGATGTGTTGTGTATTCTACGTGAATAAGGTCTGATTGATTGAATTTTGAGAGTGATTGCTGAGACGATGCGAATTACTATGTAATGAGAATCCTTTGTTTAGACGAGCGTTCTTGTCCCTTCAGTCATGTATTCAAAGACTTATTTATATTCTAAAAATAGTAGACACATTGATCCCAGTAAGTGTGACGGTTGCTGGAGTGAAAGAGTGGGAAAGTGGGAAATCATATAAAACCAGTTACTCATCGTGCAGAGACTTGGTTGATTGTCCACCCACTACTTTGTTAAATCCTCTAACCGCTTGCACGACTTAGTCACATTCTCATCGTGGATGAACACACGTGTCGTAGGACGCCAGACCAAAACCCTAGTTAATATCCCCCATGTGACACGATTGATGTCTCGTGATTGTGGAGTCTGCAAGGCAGATGTGTATTTAATTAGTCAGCTATTGACTTGATTGGACGATGAGTCCTGGTATTTCTGAGTCGAGCATGATTTATGAATGCTCTAGGATTCATGAATTGAACATGTCTATTGAGACAGATGTATAATTGTTGAATGAATATTAACAGTTAAAGTGAGCAAATATTGCTCGTATGAGCAAATGTTAGGGATTTGATCATTTGATGAATTATTGAATATTGATAGTTGAACCAATATTCCTGAACAAATATTGCTCATCTGAGCAAATATTGCTCGTTCGATGAATTATTGGTAGCGGGACCAAATAAAATATTAATTTAAGATATTGGCAACTGGATCGAGTATAATCAATTAAAATGTTCATTACGGGATCAGCATAAAATTATTAGTGTTTGAACCTGCTCACAATTACACTTTGCAGAGCATTGGATTCGAAACACTAATTTTGATCAATTAATGATTTATTGAAAATCAACCATTGAGTGAGAGAGGGACCGGCTACATGGGATGATGAGTCGACCATGTAATGCCCAAATGCTCGAATGAGCAAATACCAAAGTTCTTTGAAGACCAGTTGGTGAAAGGATGATTAAATGCTGGTTTAATCATTTACTGAAAATAGTGCTCGTCTGAGCATTAGGTAATAAAACCTAATTATGGAGAAGTGAGGGACCGACCAAAAAGTCAAGGAACCGTCCCTGGTTGTCAAGGGACCAACTGACGGTCGTTTGATGAAATTCCAAGTGATTTGGATATAGTTTGAACCCAATATGAACAAATTAGGTCAAATCATGAAGATGTGTGGGACCGGCTTCTTGCAAGCCAAAGGGCCCACCATGGTCGGTCAAGGTAACATGCCCGTGTCACCATAGTGTCCGTATCTCAGTTCTGAGAATTTTGGTATTTTCTGGTGTGCGTTTGAGCAATATTTGAGAAAATATGGAGAAATCAGGGTTTTCCTCAAACGGAGGAGTTTCATAAGATAAAGGAAATAATAATGATAAATTTAGGGATTATAAGGTGCGGTACCGGCCACGGCTAGGGCATGGACGGCTGGCTAGTAGACCTGGTTCCTTGACACCCTTCCCTATTTTATATTATTTTCATCATGTGAGGGAAATATGATGAAACTGAGGAGCTTTGCTCAAATGAAGCAGTTTTCATGAGATCAGGGAAAAATAATGAAATAAAATAAAATATAGCAAGAGGCGTGTGTCCGGACGGCTGATGGGCCCGATCCCCTAGGCGCCCTTTTTAATATTTTATTGTTATTATTTTTCTTCCCTTTTTTGCATAGGTTTCCTCGTTCATTCGTGTTTTTGAATGCTCGTTCATGCATTCGGGTGCTCGTTCGTGCATTATTGCTAAGTACACTTGCACTATTTTCTCGGGGCTTACTCGGTGGTGTCTTAGATACCCGTACGTTGAATATTTATTACTAACTCATTGAATTCTATTGGGAACTTCCATGAATTGAAGTAACCGAAATATTATAAAGAACGTAGAATGTTTTCTAGGAATTCAATTGATGAATCTAGCGAGTAGAAATAATTAATTGATGGCTCTATACTAGCATGTTGTCTAGGAGCATTACAATTATTCGAGAATTGAGCGACACGAGCTAATTTAAGCGTCATATTTATTTTGTATAGTCAGGGAAAACATTGTTACATCTTGAAGACGTTATCGCTCTATACTAGCAGGCAAGCTGTCTAGGAGTGATAGGTGTCTAAAACACCTAATTTACTATGTAATAGTTATGATTTCTTTGCTATTTTTTCTTGTGAATTTTGTATTTTACATTTGTTTTGAGTGTTTTAGGTATTTTGGAGTCGCACGGAGGAAAAGAAGAAAAAATCACCCAATTTGAGCATAAAGGGAAAAAATGTCATTTCATGGGCGAACACTATCTAGAGCCCAGTCAAGGTTAAGGGGAAACTCTATTTGGAGGAGTACTAAATACAGTCAAGCTGAAGATAAGGGGATTTCCAGTTGGGTGGTTCTTATACAGTGGGGTGTCTAAATCCACCCCAATCATTTGTAACCCTAGAATTGAGAGAGTGTTTCATTACTCTCATTTATCCTTGCACCTGAAATTGAGAAGGAAGAAAAGCTGCGCAACCATAAGCAGAACCGAGAGGTGAACAACTATAGATTGGAGATGGGGTTTCCGTGAGATTCTCCGATAGTTATAACCAAGATGTTAGATCGAAGCCGAGCTGTTAGTGAATGAGACAATAATAAAGAAATTAGGGTTTGTTTTGGTGTTGTTGAAATTGAGAAAGAGAAATAGAGGCACAGCAAAGCGAGAGATCCAATCTAAGTGAAAGAAAGGAATTCGAGAGTTTCAAATCAGGGTGTTGGGTTTGACTGGAAGATTATAGCCATGAAGATAACTATTGATATGTTGCTACTCGAAATACAAAAATCAGATGAAGAAATTGAATTCAGAGAGATGTTGTTGATTGTGCGGCTGTAATGGAAATCGAAGATGGGTTGGGCTTGATTGAGTTGTTGTTGCTCTCTGAGATGAACAAGAGAAATTGTTGTTAAGGGGTAATGGCAGAAATTGAAGTTAGGGTTTTGCAGACAAGAAGAAGCTCAAATGCAGAGAATGGGTGTTTATCAGTGTTAGATACAAAGCAGAATTGAGTTCCTGGTGATGAAATTGAAACGAGTTACAATTCGTATCTAAAGAACGGGTTTGTGATGATCCTGTCAATGGATTAAGGATGGATAACTGGTGATACTTAAATTGAGAAAGAAGATGGTGGTGTTGTTGATTGGAGACATAGGTTTGGAACATAATTGATGATGAAATAAACTTGGGTTCAGTCAAGTTCAGATAAAGAACAACTGCTTCTGGATTAAGAGATGAACAATGGGTTCTGTTGTTGCTTCCGGTGATAGAAAAGAATAGATGTTGGTGGTGTTTGAATGAATGTGCTTGAAATGAATAGATGTATGCTTAGGATTCTTAACAGGAGAAGACCAAAAAGAATGGCCTGAAAAATGGTCGGGAAAAGCCAGAAACAGGGAGACTGCTGAAATCATTTCTCAACTGAGTCAACTCAATACCAGACGATGAGCCGATTCAACCCAAGCAAGTAAGACCAGTCAGCTGAGTTATCATCTGACTCGTTGCTGACTCAATGGCTGACTCTCTCTTCCCTGACTCCATTGACTACCAACGACCGTTAGTTTGACCGTTCACTTTAACGGCATCAGACAGTATATTCCTTCGGTGACCGGCAGTGATACTCAGGTGGACGACGATGACTTTTCCGGCCGAATTCCGGTGGTTCCAGGATTTTCCCGGCGACCAAAATAAAGGATTTTTGTATGAGTTTCTCTCATGAGGTGTGAAGACCTAGAATTGGAATGGGTTTGAAGAATTGGGATTGAATTTGGAAGGAGAAGGTGGAAGAGTTTTACAAAGACAAGGATTTGGAATTTGAGCTACAAAAGGAAAGGGATTCCATTCCTAAGAGGATTGCAAGGATATTGAAGATTATAAATACAGAAGTTCTCCACACACTTTTACACACCTCTACACACACAAACTTGTGTTTTTTCTTTCTTTTAAAAATTCTTCTTTTAATTATTTGTGTGAATTTCAAAACATGAGTAGCTAATTTTCTTATTGATTGAAGATGAATTCCTAGTTCTTAACATGTTTTGAGTTTTGTTTTTAAATCTACTTTGAAGTTTTTCACATGATTATCGTTTGTTTTTACTAATAGGAATGTTTATACATTCATGGTTGATTGATAGATTGTTTAGGTGGCCAACTAAATTGATCTAAAGATAGTGAAAGTTAGGGGATAAGTAATCGTTTCTTGACTCTTTACACAAGTAGCAAACACGAGACCTTGCGGAGGGATTCCGTGGAGCAATTGTGTGTGGAAACAACGTTAGAAAGTAGACCTTGAGCTAAGAGGCCAACTACTAATATCAACCTAATAAATTCATAAATCTTAATGCGTTCAACTAAATTACATCTTGAGTGATCTACTACTAGGTGGTTTGGTGAATAGAATCCGGTAGTCGAGAACTTCTGTATCCGGTGATACTAGGGATTTAGGGGTTTAACACTGAGCTAGCTGCTTTACCTACGGTTGGTGATAATCTGTGACTAATAAAAAGTGGAAAAGAACATAACTTAAATCATTGTTTTGCAACGAAGAAGGATTCCTTGATCTAATCTCTCTTATTGATTTCAACTTTATATTTTTAATTGCTTTGTTTATTCTTTTACTTTATAAAATCTAAAACCCCCCTTTTCTGTGACATTATAAGACAACTAAAACCTCTTGCTCCTCGTGGGAATGATCCTTACTATAGCTATATTACTGTTAATTAGTGAGAAAAATATTAATTAATTTGTTGTGGTTACGACACGCATCAAATTTTGGCGCCGCTGCCGGGGAGCAGCGGACGATTTTAGTTGTTTTATTTTTCTTTTTGCTTTGTTAGATTCTATATCGTATCTAACTTAGTTTTCGAGAATCTTGTTTCAGGTACTATATCTTTGGTGAATTCTTAAAGAGGGCAAACCGATTCCAATTGGTATACGTCTTCAATCCGACACTCAACTAAAGGACCTCTTTCGAGCGGTTAACACTCCGCTTCCTCCTTCTTCATCTAGTGAGTTTGCAGATTCCGGTATAGACGAAGAAGAAATGGCTGATCGTACACTCAAGGATCTATCTTCTCACAAGCTCGATACACAACAATGGTGTATCCAGACTAATTCAACCTTCGAGATCAAGCCGGGGTTGATTAGAGAGTTACCAAAGTTTCATGGCATGGTGAATGAAGATTCAAACAAACATCTTATGGACTTCTCTACCATAGTCATGGCTATGCTTCCACCGGAGACTAATGCGGATGGAGCAATGTTGAAAGCTTTCCCGTTCTCTTTGGCGGGCAATGCTAAGAAATTGTTGTATTATTTGCCTTCCAGAAGTATCACCACATGGAATGGGATGAAGAAACTTTTCCTCGAGAGATATTTTCCTGCCTCAAAAGCTACTCAAATTTGCAAGGAGATTTGTGGAATGAAACAAAATGTGGGAGAGTCATTGTATGAATGTTGGGAGCGATACAAGAGATTGGTGGAAAGCTGTCCACACCATCAATTTAGTGACATCATGATACTCCAATACTTCTATGAATCTCTCCACCCAAGTGATGGATCTCTTCTTGACGCCGCAGGTGGTGGTGCAATAATGAACAAGACGTTGACCCAAGCTAGAGAGTTGATTGAAAGTATGGTTGCGAACTCGCAACAATTCTATACAAGACGAGAAACAACGGTTAGGCGAGTGCATTAAGTTAGTGATTAATCATCATACCTTGAACAAAGGATGGGGAACATGGAAAGGGTAATGCAACGAATGGCCGAGGTAATTATTCCGGATGATGAGACCGAACAAGTAAATGCTTTATATCCAAATCAAAGGCCAAGGTACGATCCATACTCCAATACTTACAATCTCGGTTGGAAGGATCACCCTAACTTTAGTTATGCCAACAAGCAAGTGGCGGCTCCTAATCCATATGTGCAACAAAGTGGTTTCCAACAATCACGCTTCCAACCTCAACAACAATTCCAACCACAACAAGTCAAGGAGCGTGATTCTTCGAGTGATGACAAGCTCAATGCGTTAATGCAAGGCATGCAAGGTCTTACTTATATGTTACAACAAAGCCAACAAAAGAATGAATCGTCCATTAAGGCTTTGGAAACCCAAATGGGACAATTGGCAACCGATGTGCATCTATTGAAATCCCAAGCATCCACAAAGTTTCCTTCACAACCATTTGTGAATCCAAGAGAGAATGTTAATGTGGTTACGTTAAGAAGTGGGAGACAAGTGGAGAGTCCAAGTCATCATGAAGAAGATAGTGAAGAGGTAGTCAAAGACAAGGAGGAAGTCGCACCAAAGGAGAATTCAACACCAACCGACCAATCCAAGGAACCGGTTCCTAGTTTCACTACTCACCTCCTTTTCCTAGTCGTTTGCTAAGTCCAAGAAAGAAGCTCAAGACAAGGCACTCATGGATATCTTCAAGAAGATAGAAATCAACATCCCATTCATAGAGGCCATCAAGACAATGCCAAGGTATGCTAAGTTCATGAAGGAATTATGCACAAAGAAGGATAGGTTGCTTGATAATGAAATTACTAAAGTTGGCGAGAGTGCGTCGGCTATGCTATTGAAGAAGATGCCTACAAAGTGCACGGATCCCGGTGGTTTCACGGTGCCAATTACTATTGGTACAAAAAGGTTTGAACATGCTTTACTTGACTTGGGAGCTTCCATAAGTGTAATGTCGGCCGATATATATGACACCTTGAATCTTGGACCTTTGAAAGATACAAGAGTTATTATCCAATTAGCAAACAAGTCTAACATATATCCTAAGGGACTTGTAGAAGACGTGCTAGTGCAAGTGAATGAGCTAATTTTTCCGGTTGATTTCTTCGTGGTGGATATGGACAACAATGAGAATCGGTCATCTACTTCTTTACTTCTTGGGAGGCCATTTATGAAGACCGCAAAGACGAAGATTGACGTTGACAAGGGTACACTTACTATGGAATTCGATAAGGAGATAATACACTTCAACATATTTGAAGCCATGCGCTACCCAAGTGATGTGCATTCCTTACTCCATTGATGTGGTTAGTTCGTTAGCGCAACAAATGGTGGAATTGAGTCAAAGGACGAACTTGAGTGGTGTTGCAAAAGAGCATTGAATTGGACGTCCACGGCTTGTCTAATTTGGATGTTGAAATCTCCAAGGAATTGGTGGAGATGTGTGGTGCCTTGACGGCATTGCAAGAAGCTAAAAAGGGTAATGTTTCATATATTTCTTTACCCATGGATGATGAATTACTTGTACCATCTATTGTGAAGGCGCCTAAGCTAGAATTGAAGCCACTTCCGGAACATTTGAAGTATGCTTTCTTGGGAGATGAAGATGAGCTTCCGGTGATTATTGTAAAGAACCTCACACCGGTACAAGAAGACCGTTTGCTTAGAGTTTTGAAAGAGCACAAAACGGCTATTGGGTGGACAATTGCGGACATCAAAGGCATTAGTCCATCCGTGTGCATGCATAGAATTCTAATGGAAGAGAACGTGAAGCCGGTACGTGATGCTCAACGTAGGCTTAATCCTCCCATGATGGAGGTTGTGAAGAAAGAGATACTCAAATTGCTAAGTGTGGGGGTCTACCCAATATCCGATAGCAAATGGGTTAGTCCGGTACAAGTGGTACCAAAGAAGTCCGGTGTTACGGTTGTTAGAAATCAAGACGATGAACTTGTTCCTACAAGAGTTCAAACCGGTTGGAGAGTGTGCATTGATTATCGAAAGCTTAATTCCGCAACTCGAAAGGATCACTTTCCTTTACCTTTCATTGATCAAATGTTGGAGCGGTTAGCGGGGCATTCTTATTATTGTTTCTTGGACGGTTATTCGGGATACAACCAAATTGTTATTGCACCGGAGGACCAAGAGAAGACCACTTTACTTGTCCGTTTGGAACGTTTGCATATAGACGGATGCGTTTGGTCTTTGCAATGCACCGGCTACTTTCCAAAGATGCATGGTTAGTATATTCTCGGACTATGTGGAGCGCATCATCGAGGTATTTATGGATGATTTCAGTGTTTATGGCAATTCTTTTGATAGTTGTTTAGACAACCTTGAACTAGTTCTTAAACGATGCATAGACACAAACCTTGTCCTTAATTGGGAGAAATGTCACTTTATGGTAAACCATGGCATAGTACTTGGTCACATCGTGTCCTCGAGGGCTCGAAGTGGACAAGTCAAAGATAGATTTAATAAGAAACTTACAATATCCCACTTCGGTGAGGGAAATCCGTTCATTTCTTGGCCATGCAGGTTTCTATAGGCGGTTTATCAAGGATTTCTCCAAAATCTCCATGCCGATGTGCAAGTTATTACAAAAGGAGGTACCTTTTGACTTCAACAAGGAATGCAAGGATGCCTTTGACAAATTGAAGGCAATGTTGACAAGTGCGCCAATTATCAAATCACCGGATTGGAATCTTCCATTTGAATTAATGTGTGATGCTAGTGATTATGCGGTTGGAGCCGTTTTGGGTCAAAGAGTGGACAAATTGTCCCATGTTATCTATTATGCATCGAGGACCCTTAATGATGCACAAATCAACTATTCTACCACAGAAGGAGTTATTGGCTATAGTTTTTGCATTGGAAAAGTTTCGATCATATTGGTGGGCACAAAGGTTATTGTATATTCCGATCATGCCGCACTTAAATACTTAATAAAGAAGAAAGAAGCTAAGCCAAGGCTAATCCGATGGATCCTATTGCTACAAGAGTTCGACATAGAAATTCGAGACAAGAAAGGTGTGGAAAATACCGTTGCGGATCATCTCAGTAGACTTGTTATGTCTCAAGAAGAACTTCCATTACAAGACCGCTTTCCGGACGAACAACTTTTCTCCTTGGAAAATTCTACACCTTGGTACGCGGATATAGTGAATTACTTGGTAACAAGGAAGGTACCTAATACAATGTCTAACTTCCAAAAGATGAAACTTAAGAAGATAGCCAAGCAATATGTGTGGGATGAACCATACTTATGGAAATATGGCGTGGATCAAATGATACGAAGGTGCGTGCCGAATTCCGAATTTCAATCTATTCTCTCTTTTTGTCACACTCTTGCTTGTGGTGGCCATTTTGGTTCTAAACGTACCGCTCTCAAAGTTCTCGAGAGTGGATTTTATTGGCCAACCTTGTTTGAAGATGCACATGTTTTTTGAAAATCGTGTGATAGATGTCAAAGAACGGGCAATCTAGGTGCTCGAAATCAAATGCCACTCACACCAATCCTCACTGTTGAGATTTTTGATGTGTGGGGAATCAATTTTATGGGACCTTTTGTCAATTCAAATGGAAATTTGTATATACTTCTTGCGGTGGATTATGTTTCGAAATGGGTGGAATCTAGAGCCACCAAAACTAATGATTCTCAAGTTGTTTGTGATTTTGTAAGAGAAAACATATTCACTAAGCATGGTACACCAAGAGTGGTGCTAAGCGATGGAGGCTCACATTCCAAGAAGGCTTTCCACGCTCTCCTCAAGAAGTACAACATTACACATAAGATTGGTACGCCTTATCATCCACAAACTAGTGGACAAGCGGAAATTTCAAACCGGGAAATCAAGTCCATTCTTGAGAAAACGGTGAATACTACAAGGAAAGATTGGATCTTTAAGCTTAATGATGCACCTTGGGAGTATAGAACGGCGTACAAGACACCAATTGGAATGTCTCCATATTGGTTGGTTTATGGTAAAGCTTGTCATCTTCCGGTTGAACTTGAACATAAGGCTTATTGGGCGATAAATAAATGCAACATGGAGTATGATGAAGCGGGGAAGCAAAGAAAGTTACAACTGCATGAGCTAGAGGAGATACGTAATGATGCTTACGAGAGTGCCCGGATTTACAAGGAAAAGACCAAGCTTTTTCATGACAAGATGATTTCTCGGAAAAGCTTCAAAGTGGGACAAAAAGTCCTTTTATATCATTCTCGCCTTAAACTATTTCCTGGAAAGTTAGGTCCCGTTGGATTGGACCATATGTTGTTACTAATGTTTTTCCTTATGGTGCAGTTGAAATTACTAGTCTTAGAGACAACTCGGTTTCCAAGGTCAACGGCCATAGATTGAAGCCATACTACGAGAACATCGCATATGTGAATGTGGAAGAACTTTCATTTGAGGATTCACTCCCCCTGGAGGAGTAATGTGAAGCAAGAGCCAAGTCGGGACGTCGATTTTAAAACAAGCGCTTAATGGGAGGCAACCCATAGGTTTTGTATTTCTTACCTTTTACTTTTTATTTTCTTTTTGTTTTGTTTATTTATTTATTTTCTTGTTCCATATCATGTTAGGATTTCCTACCTTGACTTTGCTAGGAGGATTGAATTACATTGAGGACAATGTAAGGTTTAGTGTGGGGGAGTGGTTAAGCATATTAAATAAAAAAAATTGCATAAAACCTCCAACTTTTAGAGATTTTAGAGTCACTAGCATACTTCTAGGTATGTTTACATAGAGAATTATGACCGACATAACTAAACTTGGAAGTTTTAGGGAACTACGTTCGGATTTCTTGCTTGTTAGAGTGTTAAATAATGGATTTAATCATGCCGGTGATGCAGATTAGGAGCAGGGAGACATGCATTATTAGAGTTGATGATCAATCATTAGTGGATACTACCCTATTTATATCATGCGAGATACCGACCAGATTTCTTTATAAATAACTAAAGAGCTTTCTTTTGAGTGTATGTCACCGTACGTTAATTCCGGGTAGAATGGTGAGCTACCCAACTTCCCACCAATAAAAGCACTACTTTTTGATCTATTGAGTGCTAATTTTGTCAATCATGAGGGTGACGTCTATAGATGAATCCTCCTTCTTGTAGTTCAATTTGCAGTTAGCACCATTCTCTCTCTCGACAACAACGGATCCATAGAAACACCATCATCATCAACAAGGGAGCGACATCAAAATCTACAAGGAAAGTTGAAAACGCTCAAGGTTTACAAGCAACATAACAAGAAAAGAGCAAATTTCATATCCAAGTAAAGCAACATATAATGAGCGGATTTTTACATATACATGTTGAAGACTTATTTACAAGAGCAAAGAAAAGCAAAAGGTGAGAATTATTGAAGTTTATGATTTCGAGACGATACAAGTTGGGAAGAATCAAGCGGTAAAGTACTTTTCCCACGGCCATGGTTTGTTTTTATTTTCACTTTGTTTTGTATTTTATTTCTCTTTTCTCTAAAAAAAAAAAGTAAATGAAAAAAAAAATGAAAAAAAAAATGATAGCAAGAGAAATTTTTATTTTTATCTTTTATTTAATAAGCCGTGGGGAAGGAAAAATATATTAAAGAAGTTTCAAGCGACAAGGATTTAAGGTAAAGAGTTACAAATTGTCAAGGATCTATGAAGTTCGAGAGTTTATCATCAATAGTTGAATCCTAAGACGAAGATCAAGAAGATAAAGACGAGGAGCGGAAGACGTTTCTATTGGATGCCGTGAGCGCGATGTTATCATCATTGCAATCGGATGTGAAGGTGAATAAGTAATCTCATCCTCGATAATAGTGGTTGATTTCCTTTCTTAGAGATCGTCAGAAAAATGGTTTTTCAAAACGATAAAAGATGTGGGTTTTTAAAATATTTCGGAAGTTGTCCTTCCCACCATTCAACGTGTTGCAGGAATTCTCTCTTCATTCTTACCTGCACACATGTGAGAACCATAAAAGTACGTCCTTTGAGTGCAATTTCATAAAACCCTTTTTGGTGAGGCAGAAGTCGAGGCGAAATGTTTATTGATCGCTTCTCAAACACGCATTCTCTCATTATGGTGTGGTTATTTCTCACTCAACATTTAAGAATGAGAATATGTTCTTTAGTATTTCTAACTTCTTATTACTAGCATGCAGAAACTCTATGTCCTCATAACTCTTTGGATGCTTGGGACGCTGGAACGCTTTGAAGTTGTAAGTTTTAGTTTGATTTGCTCGAGGACTAGCAAAGTCTAAGTATGGGGGAATTTGATAGGTGTCTAAAACACCTAACTTACTATGTAGTAGTTATGCTTTCTTTGCTATTTTTTCTTGTGAATTTTATATTTTACGTTTGTTTTGAGTGTTTTAGGTATTTTGGAGTCGCACGGAGGAAAAGAAGAAGAAATCACCCAATTTGAGCATAAAAGGCAAAAATGTCATTCCATGGGCGAACACTATCTGGAGCCCAATCAAGGTTAAGGGGAAACTCTATTTGGAGGAGTACTAAATGTAGTCAAGCTGAAGATAAGGGGATTTCCAGTTGGTGGTTCTTATACAGTGGGGTGTATAAATACACCCCAATCATTTGTAACCCTAGAATTGAGAGAGTGTTTCATTACTCTCATTTATCCTTACACCTGAAATTGAGAAGGAAGAAAAGTTGCATAACCATAAGCAGAACCGGAAGGTGAAATTAAGAGAATGAATCCGAGAGAGAGAAGATGATGGAACAGCCATAGATTGGAGATGGGGTTTCTGTGAGATTCTCCGACAGTTATAACTCAAGCTGTTAGATCGAAGCCGAGTTGTTAGTGAATGAGATAATAATGAAGAAATTAGGGTTTATTTTGGTGCTGTTGAAATTGAGAAAGAGAAGTATAGGCACAGCAGAGCGAGAGATCCAATCGAAGTGAAAGAAAGGAATTCGAGAGTTTCAAATCAGGGTGTTGGGTTTGACTGGAAGATTATAGCCATGAAGATAACTATTGATATGTTGCTACTCGAAGTACAGAAATCAGATGAAGAAATTGAATTCAGAGAGATACTGTTGATTGTGCGGCTGTAATGGAAATCGAAGATGGGTTGGGCTTGATTGAGTTGTTGTTGATTTCTGAGATGAACAAGAGAAATTGTTGTTAAGGGGTAATGGCAGAAATTGAATCTAGGGTTTTGCAAACAAGAAGAAGCTCAAATGCAGAGAATGGGTGTTTATCAGTGTTAGATACAAAGCAGAATTGAGTTCCTGGTGATGAAATTGAAACGAGTTACAATTCGTATCTAAAGAACGGGTTTGTGATGATCCTGTCAATGGATTAAGGATGGATAGCTGGTGATACTTAAATTGAGAAAGAAGATGGTGGTGATGTTGATTGGAGACATGGGTTTGGAACATAATTTATGATGAAATAAACTTGGGTTCAGTCAGGTTCAGATAAAGAACAACTGCTTCTGGATTAAGATATGAACAATGGGTTTTGTTGTTGCTTCCGGTGATAGAAAAGAATAGATGTTGGTGGTGTTTGAATGAATGTGCTTGAAATGAATAGATGTATGCTTAGGATTCTTAACAGGAGAAGACCAAAAAGAATGGCCTGAAAAATGGTCGGGAAATAGCCAGAAACAGGGGAGACTCTGCTGAAATCATTTCTCAACTGAGTCAACTCAATACCGGACGATGAGACGATTCAACCCAAGCAAGTAAGACCAGTCAGCTGAGTTATCATCTGACTCGTTGCTGACTCAATGGCTGACTCTCTCTTCCCTTGACTCCATTGACTACCAACGACCGTCAGTTTGACCGTTTACTTTAACGGCATCAGACGGTATATTCTTCCGGTGACCGGCAGTGATACTCAGGTGGACGGCGGTGACTTTTCCGGTGGTTCCAGGATTTTCCCGGCGACCAAAATAACGGATTTTTGTATGATTTTCTCTCATGGGGTGTGAAGACCTAGAATTGAAATGGGTTTGAGGAATTGGGCTTGAATTTAGAAGGAGAAGGTGGAAGAGTTTTACAAAGACAAGGATTTGGAATTTGAGCTACAAAAGGAAAGGGATTCTATTCCTAAGAGGATTGCAAGGATATTTAAGCTTATAAATAGAGAAGTTCTCCACACACCTCTACACACACAACACTTGTGTTTTTGCTTTCTTTTCAAAATTCTTCTTTTAATTATTTGTGTAAACTTTAAAAATTCTCCCTTTAATTATTTGTGTGAATTTCAAAAACATGAGTAGCTAATTTTCTTATTGATTGAAGATGAATTCCTAGTTCTTAACATGTTTTGAGTTTTGTTTTTAAATCTACTTTGAAGTTTTTCACATGATTATCGTTTGTTTTTACTAATAGGAATGTTTATACATTCATGGTTGATTGATAGATTGTTTAGATGGCCAATTAAATTGATTTGTTAATTGATCTAAAGCTAGTGAAAGTTAGGGGATAAGTAATCGTTTCTTCACTCTTTACACAGGTAGCAAACACGAGACCTTGCGGAGGGATTCCGTGGAACAATTGTGTGTGGAAACAACGTTAGCAAGTAGACCTTGAGCTAAGAGTCTAACTACTAATATCAACCTAATAGATTCATAAATCTTAATGCATTTAACTAAATTACATCTTGAGTGAGCTACTACTAGGTGTTTTGGTGAATAGAATCCGGTAGTCGAGAACTTCTGTATCCGGTGATACTAGGGATTTGGGGGTTTAGCACTGAGCTAGCTGCTTTACCTATGGTTGGTGATAATCTGTGACTAATAAAAAGTGGAAAAGAACATAACTTGAATCATTGTTTAGCAACGAAGAAGGATTCCTTGATCTAATCTCTCTTATTGATTTCAACTTTATCTTTTTAATTGCTTTGTTTATTCTTTTACTTTATAAAATCTAAAACCCCCCTTTTTTGTGACATTATAAGACAACTAAAACCTCTTGCTCCTCGTGGAAACGATCCTTACTATCGCTATATTATTGTTAATTAGTGAGAAAAATATTAATTAATTTGATGTGGTTATGACACGCATCAAGGAGCCGTCCAATCGTTAAGATTCTATACATATGTCTTTTATATAGTCAGGGAGAACATTGTTACATCCTGAAGACGTTATCGATCTGTACAAGCAGGAAAGGTTTCTAGGAGCCGCCCAATCATTGGATTCTATATAAAAGTGGTTACTGAAATTGTTCAGTATTGATGAAATATGTCGTGGTCTCAATTGAAAGACTGCATATTCATGTATGCTATGAGAGGCAATACACTCAGTCAGAGGTTCCAATAGATGATCTGAGAGGAAATACACTCAGTCAGAGATCATCGTGGCATGAGTTTTCATGCTTAAACGAAAGGTACGATTCTTAATACTTGTCTGATTACTGGATCAGGAATATGCAAGGTTATGACTTTACGATTTTAGCCTTTGTCAAAAATCCACCATCAATATATATTCTTGGTACTTTGAACTTATCTTTGGTAGTAATTATTTTAATAAAACGTACATGAGCTAACAATAATGTACAACTTCAAACTATGAACCTCATTGCAAGTCTAACTCTACCAAAGAAATAAATATTTATATCTAAGAAAACTACGGGAATCGCTTCTACAACAAATCCTATGCATGGAGTCTGACCCCTTCCTTACAAGATTTGCTTGGAAACTTGTTAAGGGATTTGTAAACCCACTTTTTTAATCCTAAAATTCCATTTATATATATATATATATATATATATATAATTTTAATATTTTGAGGGTAATGCAAAACAGTACACAAATTTAGAACAAGAAAATTCTATGAATCATAGGTATTTTAATTGAGTTACCAAACTCACGAGTGATTTACATTAATCCGGGATTTTTAATCCTCGGAATTGTGAATTCTGCAACCAAGCCCACCATAATCATTTTTTATTGTTACCATAACTGTAAAATATTAATTAGGATTTATTTTTCTTCTATATTAAATCATATATTATTCAAACCCTAATCATAATAAATATTCCGTGAGTGATCCTGGAAAATCGAGGCTAAACCTTTAGATGAATCAAAACAAAAATCCATGTCGAACTCATTTGACAAGCTTGGGAAAGTTCTGAGTGTTAGCATATCAGCCACTAATCATGCTTAAGATTTACTTTATTAGATTTAACATGCTTTACATAATTAGGATTACAAATCACACTTTAGGATGATAGATACAACTTACTTTATTCAAAGGATTACATGTTCTACATCTAGAAACATTAACATGAATATGGACAGGAAGAAATTATGCTTTATGCTTAACCTCATCATGTTTACATACAACTACTTCATACTTATACATAATGCTACACAAGATCAGGTAATACAATCAATACATGGTAAAGAAGTAATAGGAGAGTTAAGATATACATCATTTTTACCTTATTGATAACTAGACAGTAGTTAACAGAAGATACATTTAGTTCGATTAACAACAACAGACAAGTCTAGCAAGATAATACTTTAGATTGGGTAATGATCATCTTACTTGGAAGTTGTTTTTGTAGACAATTACTTATAACATAACACTCTAATCTAAGCTCTTTTACTTGGAAGTTATTCATCCACTTCTATCACCCTTATCTTTTTAATGGCTGAAATAAACTTTAAATAAAGCTAGAAGGGAATCCACCAACAACTGACTTAGACATGTGTCACACACTCATCAATTATGAGGTAGAGACATATCCCTTAAATGAATATAATAACTAATATTCCCACTTTATGGATTAACTTGATTTACTTGGCCTTATGTGCACATCCTACAAAATAGAAAGTTTTGCCTTTAGTACATGATTTAAACTTAACATACACTTGATTAAGATTATGCTAATCCGGTTTTATTAAACTAAACATGATTTGATGTTAAACCATAAAATAAAGTTTAACATTATCCCACTTAGTTAAGCAACAAATCATTTTTATTTCTTTTGAAAAACATTTAGCAAAAGACCTCCCAGATCAGTAACAAAAACGACTGTAGGTGCGCACCCATTTTGGAAAACATAAAATCTTAATCAATTTGCAAAATATCATGTATAACTGAAGCTTAGATCAAATGGAACGCTATTGTCGGACCATAGAGACACAAACACCATTTAGAAGATGCATTGGCCATTTCTACAATCACCACACTAGACGGGCCATTATCCTTAAGCTAAACTTCACGGACATACATAGTTCCAGGATGTCTATAAACTTAAGGTTACACAATGAGCTGCACTTTATGCTCATTGGCAAGGATACTTTATGATCTCAACATGATCCTTCATACCTCTAAGGTCTAAAATGAGCTTCACTTTATGCCTAAACTGGAACACTACTTGAGGATTTAACCAAAAGAGATCTGCACCTGCACAAACACAATTATGCAGCAAACATAATATATGCACGCTCCCACTAAACTATATATTGCAACAAAAAATGGGAACTTTACTCCCACTAGACTCTACATTACAACCATATATTAGAGTTACATCATTAGTGAGACCTAAACATGCATCGTACCGACCTTATAAAGCTTATCTATAAACCGAAACATGCTTGCTACCATATTAACAAGTAGAAACACACAAGGTTAAAGAGAAACCATACTCACAGATGATGAAGTCTCGGAGATGAGAAACATAGAAACACTTACAATTGTCGGGGATATGAAACATAGAATTTGATTACCATCAAACTTCAAGAAAAAAGAAGAAAATATGGTCCAACTACCCACCGACTTCGTGAAGCTTTAAACTTAGAAGGTGATACTCGATTAAGTGTCCAGAAGAAGTTTAACCATTACAACTTGTAACTGGGACTGTTTCTAGTAAAACTTAGGATAACTTTATTTCTTGATTTTTGAGCCGATAATTGTACCATCTTTTTGTTATTGAACAAGATCTTGGTACCATTCAGTAAAATAACATTTGATGATGACTTATGTATTTCCATCGTTGTGATGTTGCATCTGCCGACAAACTTCTGAAGGGATTGGAAGAGGATTGAGCAGTGATCATTTTGATTTCTTTCTACTATAACTTTATTGCAGCTGAGCGTACCATCATTACCACTGTTGCAAGCTTCGCATGGCGATACAGAACTGATAACTTGCAAGTGGACAACCTTCACCAACACTTTAACCTTCTCTTTAACAGAAAACTTTCTCGGATAACATCAGGTACATCCCATGACATTCTATTTGCATTTCTCCCTCGAACTTGAGCCACTTTAAGCCTTAATACCACCCAAAGCTACTAAACTTGTGAAATATTTAAGATTGACTGAAAACAGTATTCACTTTAATTGCCTTAGACCTTATGGAAAGCATAAAATTTATAAAGACTCGATATTATCGTCACTTCACCTTTGGGTAAAGTTAATACACATCGAAATCCCCTGAATTGAAGTTTAAGACTGATGTACTTATATCAAGTAAGAAACGAATCTGTTAAACCTTTGGGTTCATTAGAAATATCACTTACTACAAATCATCTTGTCCATTAAAGATAACATATGCATGATTAACCTTTGGGTTTAGGCATACAGAATGAGATCCAAAATGCAAATTTATGCAGTCCCTTTCATACTGGTCGATTAGTAGAAATTTATACTAGGGCAAAAGAAATAGTCAACATGATCTTCGGTTGTATATAAAAAAATTGTAAAAAATAATTAGGTTACATTTAGCTAATTACACAAAAAGGGAGTTGTATTTAGTTAGGGTTGCATTTAACCTGAAGGTTGTATTTACATAACAAACGGCATCCTAATGCTTCAACAACAAAAAAACCAAGTTGTAAGAAAAATTAAAATGTTGGGCCTTAATAATGTGAGGCTCTAGGAAATAACCTCCACCTGGCCTGGTGTATAAGACGACTCTGGTTGCAGATAAGGTCTCATTGGTGGTGCAATGCTTTGGAAATCGAAGAAGTTAAAAATAATGGGAAAACAGGACTACCAGATTATAATATTCCGACGTTAAATCCAAAAGACGGTAATATAAACTCCAACCCATTTATAATCAACGATCCAAGGAGGTTCGGAAATATAGCCTTGTTGGTCGTTTTGATTTTAAAACTCTAGGTGCGAAGTTTGATGAAGTTAAGAAGATTTTATGCAATCAATGGAAGCTAACAGGTGATGTTCAATTTATTCCTTGGATTAAAGGCTACTTTGTGATTAAATTGTTTAATGAAGTTGATCGAAAAAGAGTTAGTTATGAAGGTCCATAGAAGATTAAGGAGAAACAGCTTAAGGTGATGCCATGGACGCCACAGTTCAATCCAGAATCGAAGAAGGTGGCAAGAGCAGTTTTTTGGGTGTGTTTTACACGCCTCCATCTTGAATATTGGGATGAAGAAATTCTTTTTAGATTGGCTCGTGGTATTGGTAAGCCAATTTGTGTTGATTCGAGAACCCTAAAGCATGAATATGGGTATTTTACAACGGTTCTAGTTAATATTGATTTTTCAAAGCCTCTTACAAATATTGTTATTGATGATGAAGATTTGTCGGAAGGTTTTTATCTTGATTATGAGATATTGAATATGCTTGATTTTTATGATCACTATAAATCAATTGGTCACGTTGAAGATGATTGTAGAACCAAGAAGTACAAGGATTTGAAGAAGAAACATGATGCTGAAATTGATCCTAAAAAGCGTGTGTCTCTTCAAAAAGAGATGGATGAGCTAAAAAGTGTTTGGAGCATGAGGAAGTATCAAAAGCAAGACCCGCCAGTTGCAGATCCATCAAAAAATCCACCTGCAAAAGGTGTTGATAGTAATATTCAACCAGCTACTGGAGAAAAATATAGTGATCTTTTGGTTGCTGGTGTGAAGTTTGCTGGAATACACACGCATTTTCCCAGCCCATCTACAAGTGCTAATGTTGATGATATTGTTCGTAATGAGAAGGTTGCACAAACTTCGCCTATTTTACGCGAGGATGCACTAGTACAAACAAACCCTTTTTCCACGCCAAATTGGGGTTTTAACACACCGATTTGGGTAGCTTATAGCCACGCCTGCCTTGCCTGTCTATTTCTGCATGAAATAGACACGCCAGAGCCATATAGGCGTTGCTATATAGTGTCCCAAAAACTTAAGTACTGGTACTCTATAGACACATGATTTATTGTTTTGGCGTGGCTATTTGGTTCACTATAGACACGCAAATTGCTTTTGGAGTGGCTATTTGATTCATTATAGACACACAAATTGCTTTTTGGCGTGGCTATTTGGTTCACTTCAGACACACAAATTGCTTTTTAGTGTATCCATTGGTTATCCGATAGACACGCTATATAGGTGTAACGTGGTTATATGTTATGTTTTAGCCATGCCAATTTCACTTACTTTCATCCACGTGGATTTATTAGGACCGTTGAATACCATCCACATGTAACGTTGTGAGCCGTTTATTGGATATCCTATAGACACGCCCCATATAGCGTGGCTATATGTGACATTTAGCCACGCCAATTTACAATTACCTTGATCCACGTGGCCTTATTAGGAATCGTTGGATCTCATTTAAGATGATGCAATATTGACCGTTAACTTATATGCATCCTTCACCGTCCACATGTGACGTTGTGAGCCGTTCATTGGATATCCTATAGACACGCCCCATAGAGCGTGGCTATATGTGATATTTAGCCACGCCAATTTCCAATTACCTTGATCCATGTGGCCGTATTAGGAATCGTTGGATCTCATTTAAGATGATGCAATATTGACCATTAAACTATATGCATCCTTCACCGTCCACATGTAACGTTGTGAGCCGTTCATTGAAGAACCTATAGACACGCCATATAGCATGGCTAAATGTGATATTTTTCCACGCCAATTTACAATTACCTTCATCCACGTGGCTGTATTAGGAACCATTGGATCTCGTTTAACATGATGCAATATTGACCGTTCAGATGTAACGTTGACCGTACACATGTGACGTTGGGAGCCGTTCATCGGAGAACCTATCGACATGCTATATAGCGTGGATTTATGTGATATTTAGCCACGCCAATTTATATCTGCTTAATGTGTCTTTATATTATGTTTAGCCACGCCAATTAATCTCGAAGCGTGTGTATTACGCGTGTGACGCCTCTAAGCCGTTCAGATATGACGCATCTAAACCATCCACCTGGCACTATCCAAATTATCTTATACTCTATAAATTGTGGTTAAATCTGAAATTCATATATGCCAAAAATTCATATTATTATTAATAACACAGTAAAAAATTTTGAGCTTTGGTCTAACAGTTTGCAAAAGAAAATATTAAAGAGCACTTATCCAAAAATCATCAGTTTTTCTTCAACTTTTTTGATGGTGGTGTCTCTTAAAGCAATTGATCAGGTTGTGACATTCTCGACACGACAAACCTTGTCATCCTCTGTTTCCCATCTGGAAGTTGGTATGCCTGATCTACACTTTGTACATATAACTTTCTCTGCGCCTTTTTAATCTTCTTTAGAATCTTGTCAGAGGCTGCATGACTCCCCGAATGTGGATTGATTGCTAGGTTCTCCTCATTCAGTTTATCTTCTGCAAGGCTGCTTGTTGTTCTTATGTCACTGTCCAATTTCTTCTCAGAATCCAAAACTGGTTCTGGTTGCTTATGAGGTTTTCCATGCTGTGAAGTTTCCTGCAGCAAGAGATTAAATGTATTATATATATATATATATATATATATATATATATATTCTAAATCCAAGTCGAATTCGTCTGTCATGTGAATTCTCAATAAGAGACAGACAAAAGTAATTTTTCCAACAATGTAATAAAGCCAACTTCATTGAAGGCCGCGGCATTTTTCATAGATGACGCCCATAATAAAATCCGTAACCAAATATCAATTTTCTAATTTACATAGGCATTCATGTTCCATTTAGGTATTAATATATTTTTATCTCGTACTTATTCTTTAATCAAACTGAATATACGATTTACGTAAAACAATTTATATACTTGATTAACAAAGCAAAAGAGCTAAGAAACTAACCTTGTCATCAGAGATGGAACAGTTATCTTTCGGCCATGCCACAAAACCATCTTTAGCTTCCCCTAATAACTTAAACTCACCACTTCGGTTAACACGAACGATGGAACTATAACCTCCTGAATATTGACAACATAACAGTTTTTAGGAAGATCTTGTCCATGTATTTTCTGGTTAGGCAACATAGGTAAAATACTGCCTCTACCAACGACGTTTCCCCTAGATCCATTCCAAAAGTCGTATTTTGCTTTCTGCGGATATACGGCATATGAACATCATATAAAAAGAAGATGCTAGAATTAGCAATATAGATTTATGAAGAAAAAAATCAAAAAAAAACATACTCCATTAGATGTCTTATCCAGAGGTTCTGTTGTAGATGTGCACGACTTCTCTAAAGATATTGAAGGATTTGGTTGGGAATTACTGGTAGAGTTCTGTATAAGATTAGGAGACTGCTTCTTAGAACCATCAGAAGGGTTTCTACGTGTAGGGGACTTCCACAGAGAAGTAGTTAGTTGTGAATTACTGGTAGGGTTCTGCATAAGATTAAAAGAGTTATTAGTTACTTCTGAAAGTTACACATATTTCCATTTTTCCAGGTTCTCTAATTTACACTTGGATCGGTGATTCATATAAATGATAGACTGGTTTATGTATATTCTAATTACAAATCAAACAAGCCAAGCAACTAACCTTCTTAGCAGGCTCGGTAAGCTTAACAGCATACTTTGGCCAAGGAATTGCTTTTCCAAGAGTTTGTCCTAATATTTCCATACCATCAAATCGTACGGGTAAACAGAAATTCGGTTTATTACTTCCTCAATCAGGATTTTGTGGCAATCAACCTCCACCCCATCCTTTCCATGTAATTGTTGTTTTCCTGCTAACAGAAAAGCTCTACCTCTAGCAAGGACATTCGCCTTAGACTGGTCAAAAAGGTAGCATCTTTTACCCTGCGAAAATATATGGCATATGAACATCTTCAAGCGAAAACTTCAAAGAAAATTTGAGATTTAAAATGCATGTAAAAATAAAACAGATACCGGATGAACTGCTGCAGTTTTCGTGATCTCTGATTTGCTCCGATTAGATGTAGCTTTTGATGTCACATCCAGAGTATGTTTCCCCGAATTTTGTTGAGTTACCTGCAGTAGTAGAGTAATATTCAAATATACCAAATTCTACCATGAGTGTGAAGACACTGATGAATTAAATATGTAACAAATATACAAGGTTCTCCAAAATACACCCTAGCATCTGTGATTCATATAGTTGATAGCATATTTCAGACTCATATGGTCTTAAGATCATGTAACTGGTTTAAAACACATACCTTCGGAAATTTTTCAGATATTGCGATACGAGATCGGCTTCCGTTGATTAGATCTGGTGATTTCATAGCCTCGGAATGTTTTGGTTGACTTACCTGCATCAGAAAATTGAAATGAAAGTTGTACCTTCTTTTTGCAGTGAAACCATTTAATCACAATTCACAACTGACTCACAATAAAATATCTCACCACATATATCGTTCAATAAGGTTCTCTAAAATATACACTAGCGTTCGTGATTCATATAGCTGATAACATATTCGTCTCTTATATCAAACAAGATATATATATAAAACTGGTTTGCGTAAAAACATATCCAATGATTTAATAAATCAAACAAGCATAGCAACCAACCTTTTGATCCAAGATGGTTTGATTTGCTGGCCAACTAATTTCAGCATCACCAACATCTTTTAAAGTTTTTATCCGAGAAGATGTGCCAAAGGGTAATTTGATGGTTTCATTTAGTACTTCACTAACCAGGACGCTATAGCATGTAACCTCATCCATCATTCCTGACTTCATTTTATAAAATACCTTCTTTGAAGAGTAAGCTCTACCAATGGCAATAATGTTGTCTTTTTCTCCAAACCAAAGTTTGCATCCTATGCGCTGCAGAAACACAAGGCGCATGAGAGATAGTAAATGGAAGATTAAAAATTTAAATGCGTTGGAAAACCATACATCAATGGTAACTTTTTCAGATGCCACATTCTTAGATTCCCGGGCGGATGGAGGAGACAGAGACTTCTTTTTTGATACTAAAGACGCCGTAGAAACGGTCGGTGTTTTAGTACAAGGAGAACCCCGCTTCGCGGACCCTTTGATGCTTTCAGATAACTTCTGCGGACCGGATTTCCCATATTTCTTTGGAAGTTGCTTAACTGATTCTGGACCTATGTTATTCTTAGATCGTTTGGAGGTGTTGCTAGGTCTTGCATCCTGTGATTGTAGTTGAACAAATTGTTTGAAAAAATCAGATATTGTCTGCCAGTTTTTAAAAAAAAATTAAACAATCTAATCAAAACTCAGGTCACTTACCTCTCCTTCAGACTTGCTGATACTGTTGCCCACAATTTTCGCAATGTCGTGACCTTGAGATAACAAGTTATCTGTTAATCTCTGATACGCATTTTTAGTAGACTAATTCTTTCTCCTTAACTTTCATCTTTTCACGCAGTTCATCATTCTCTTTCGAGTGTCTTGGTTTTCTTTCATTTGGAAAGTAAAGGGTAGTCGTCACTCCAAAGCCATCCCCCTTGACACGTCCACCCTTATCCGGGCCGATCACAACTGTTAGGGCATCCTCATTCTGACCAACCGTTAGAGTTCCCTCTCGAATCATCTTCCGCTTATCTTCCTGTTCAAATAATGTGCTAAATTCTGATTTAAACCTTGCGCACTTACTTTGGTTAAAAACATGAGGACTGTAAAGTTTCTGTTTTCTCACAACTTCGGTTGTCTTCTCCCTGAAAAATTCGTCTGGTACAATTCCGTGTTTGTTTTCGCGTTCTTTTGCCCACATGAAGCACCGGTCTTCAAGATCTTCTTCGGCAACCTTTCCCTCTTTGACCTAGTAGTTACCAGAAACAAATAAGGATTTACATACGCACAGATATTAACTGTGTAAAACAGAAAACCTATTCCAAAGCATCTAATGTGACAAAATTACAAATTGGTGTAAGAGGACACATCCCTATACCGTTATAAGTTTCTTCATATATGAGACACGCAACACGACATACAACACAGAAGTATCTGATATGCCAGGTTTTACTGTGCAGTGTATAATAAATAAGACAACAGACTTACTAATTTTAGTTTTAATCCCGAGTATCCTCCTCGTCTCGTCCGATGTGGGAACTTGGATTGTGATATTTCCTCTTTTCCCTTCTCCGAATTTTTCTTGCAGAGGAAATAAAAATAATTTCATTAGTATGTTGGGTAGTCAATAAGAACGAAACACAAATTAGAAAAAAGAATGTGTATTCCATACCTTAAATATAGGCGATTCTAGTACATAATTAAGGTAATTGTACCAGTCTTCTCGGTCCATTACCGTTTCGTACTTTTGGGGAAAGTTTTTAGTTTGTCTGGTCTTTCCAGGAAGGGTTTTACATGACTCTTGTACAATTTCCTTCTGAAGTCCCGCAGCTGAACAGGTAGAAGCTTCATGACCACTCGCTTATAATCATGGGGCACCTTATAATGAAGCTGCAATAATAACTAATGTATGTTCATCACTGACTCACAGTTAGACAACAAAAACGATGAATTGATAACCGCATATGCATATGTTGTAGTATTAAGATTGCGGTAAATAAGAATTCGTTGCTCGGACTTGAAAAGATTTATAAATAAAAACATATACACAAAAATTTGTCACAGGATCAAGAGATACTGGGACTTAGGATACCACCATTAATCATTCACAGGATTCATATATTTATTCCTAACAATTATAGCTCAAATAATAAGGACTCTCATTCTTGCCAAGGTAGATTTTTAGAAGATTAATTGTAAATCGAAAGCATGGCATATCAAAAGTACTAAGACCAAGCATAAACCATCAAATGAAATGATAATGAATTATGAAAAATCTTAAAACGATTAATTATAAGTGCAAGTAGTCAAAAAAGAATTAAATATAATTATCATATGCGTGAAATATGGCTTCCTCCATCATCCCAGTATTTGGGTTTAGCTACTCATATTAATCATGTTCTCAAAATACATTTTTATAGCTCAAAAAGTTGATTAAAAGATGAGAAAATGCTAAAACAAAGATTCGCAACAGTTATAAGCGTTACAATTGCGCTGTATAAAACAAAACTGAAGTGTAGCAAAGAGCGATACAAACTCAGCGTTGTAAACAGCGACACAAGGAAACTGCTGCTGGTGATGTTGAAGAACGACGCTTCTGGAGCGTCAGTTCTTCGTCTTCTTCCTCTCCTCGAGCAGCAGCCGGAAGCTTTCCTGCAGCTTCCTGTTCTTCCTCCTCTCGGCTCCAAATCCTCCTAAACTCTTGATAAAACTTCTAAGACTGAAAGGAAAGTTATTTGTACGTAATAGCTCCACAAAATCTTCACGGAATCTTCTCGTTAATCTCCACAGCACTTCCGTATCTTTTTCGAAATATTTTTCTTTTTTTTATGCGTTTTCTGAGCTGCCCAATCTTCTCTATTAAATAGGATCAAATCCATATAGTCATACGAATATTTTGTTTCCAATTCTTCACGTAGTTTCCCGTCAGTTTCCAGAAACCGGACCCAACAGTATCCCTAAAATATCGTCACTCCCTGTTTAAACTTTGATCTTCTCTAACGGATTGTTCAGCCCAAGTTTTTAGATTCTATCACTTGCATATGGTCTGTTTAGCCTTACCAGTCCTATACCAATCGATTTCCCCGATTGAATCTCTCTCAAAACTGCCTAGAAATCAAATCCAAAACCATGCAGACGTGATTGACTTTTTCCCGCCAATTCCGTTATTTGAATTTTGAGAAGGGAAGCCCCTTATCCTCTGATGGGGTGCGAATAGTAAGTTGGGCTGAAATATAATTCCTGGGGTGGAAATAACCAAATCTTGGGTGCCTTTAGTAATTTTTCTGGGATGTTTTCCGGACTTTTTCGGGCTTCCTCCGGGGTACTTCCGGTATACTGTCAACGGAGCTCCAAACGCCATATTTTAGCCAATTTCGCCGCAAAACCTTATTTTTCCAAAAACACCTACAAATAAATAAAACACCATAATAAGTACAAAATCGAGCACAAATATTATATACAATTGGGTTATATTAGACACATAAATGCGTCTATCAGCATACCAAAATTTTCTCCCACATATTTTGTTTTGTTATTGCGGGGACTTCCTTCCAACATAAATGTTTTATGCCAACCATGTCACGGGCCAAATAGCCTAGGTAACTACTGAATTCAGTTCTCGGCTACCAATAGGCCGGAACATTTTGTCAAATTCAATATCCCTTCTTTTGGCTTCTTTATTCGAGGAGTATTTATGCAGCTTCAACATTCTTGTCATTCCCCTCTCTTTTCTGATTTCTTCTGTAGAGTCTTCCTGTTGTGGCTGCTTTTCTGCTTCTGAAGCATTTTCCAATTATTTTTCTTCTAACACTTCGAAAGCATCATTTTCAGAATCATCTGACTCTGGAGATAACCGAGGCAACATATGAAACCATGTGATGTTTAAGTAGAAACAAGTAAGTACAAGATTTCGAACATTACCTGTTAATTCTTCAAATTTATCAGTGGGGACCATATCTTCACCATCATCGTCATCTGATTGTACAATGTTATCATGACTCTCATATAACTCCATCGTTTCTTCATAAGAATCCCCCTCATCATCCCACTGGTCCTCTTCTGAGGACACGTTGTAATCATCATCTTCTCCCATGACAAAAGCTGTGTAGGTGCGTGCATCTCAGTTAGGGATTTGAGATTATTTTGGAAAATATTAGCTAAACCTAACAGGATAGGCAACATGTGTTACACCTATTTTCTATTATATGAAAAGAAAACAAACATGAACTCATTGATGCATGTAACTTGAGGCTAAAACATCACTGCAATACACAAAATCTCCTCATGATTATTGTAAATAATTGTTGTAACAAAATTAAATCACATCTCATTGTACAACCCGTGATTGTCATTAACTTGTTCTTTGATACAGCCGAATAAAAACCCTAATCATGCTTTAACTAGTAAACCTATAAGATCTAACATCTGATTCCATGAGATCAAACAAAAAATCTAACATAAATTTAATATTCATTCGATAATGGGTTGTAGAAATATTTCCAGCAACAAAGATTGAGTTTAAAGAGGTACGTTCCTTGTAAAGATTAGAGATAGTAATAGAATAAAAACCCTAATCATGCTTTAACTAGCAAACCTATAAGAAGTAATAGAATAAAAACCCTAATCATGATTTAACTAGTACACCTATAAGATCTAACATCTGATTCCATGAGATCGAACAAAAAATTTAACTTCAATTTAATATTCATTCGATAATGGGTTATAGAAATAATACCAACAACAAAGATCAAGTATGAAGAGGTAGGTTCCTTGTAAAGATAAGAGATAGTAGTAGAATTATGATTTCATAGAGAGAATGTATCGAGTAATAAAAACTGAGAAAAGTAGATCGAACTCATCTTTCTTTTTCGTTTTGGAATTTAACCAAACCATCGGGCGGGAATTGATTTTTCCTTTTGAAATCATCCCGCCCAGTAAAATTCATCTTCATCACCCGCCAAACAAAAGATTTTTGGTGTTTTTATTTTTTTTTTATTTCCAAATTTTTGATGTGTAACCAATATGGTTAGTTTCCTTATTTTATGAGAGAATATACCGTAGACAGTTATGATAAAATTGTTTCCCAAAATTTTCAAAATTTATTTTCCTATCTCTAACCAACTCGAGAAGAGGCTATAGAAAAAAAATTACTTTCCTATTTCGGATAATATTTTCCTTAATAATTTTAAGCTGGGTTGTATCCTGTATTATTCTTGGTTTAGGGAGGAAACGTATGAATTATTAGTGGAACCTATGTAGGAAACGTAATATTCTAATCATACAGTAAGCTACTAAAGATAAATAAACTAAACCCATTCATTTTCATGTTCATCATTTCCAGAAAACATAAAAGTTCAGCGTGAATCATTCATCACATCAATGTCAACCTATCTATCAGCGTAAAAAGCCTGCATCTAGTGCAGTACTTAAAAAATAAATACAACCATGAAAACAAAATGGTCAGACGAAATGCTTTATATTTAAAAATATGTAAACTAAAAGTTCACACATCAAAAACCCTGTTTAAAAAAGCAAAGAACTTGTTAGATGAGTCTGGTTCTTTGTCAGATTAGTCTGGTTCCTCATTCTCATCCAAATCCATGCAAAGATCATTATCATTAACATCATCGTATAACAGTACTTTACTTCCAATAGCACTTTACTTGTTCAAACTCGTATTTTTGTTAAAAGTATTGGAAAGGAGATAATAAGATCAGACCTAATGTGATAAATTGATTCTTATTGTTTACAGGGGGGAACAACTGTATTTTTCTACATTTCTTTCGTTCTTTCAGCTAATTATATTCATTTTTCCAAAAGAATGCACACCACATAAATAAATAAATAAATTTGCAAGAGTATATTGAATTCTGTAAAGTCTGTGAACTTGTAAATAATTATCTGATTTATTCCATGATTCCAATACCTAAACAATAAAAGAATTCATAAACATCACCTTCTTCTAGATTGACAAAATTAGCAAACGAAACAAGAAATGAAAACAACTTTCAAAGCGTCCACAAAAAAAAAACGTATCAAATGAACCATTCCCCATCTTCAAACAATTCTTCTCGCAATGCTGAGGTGAACGTGATCACTCCAACCAGCAGGCTTGGGCGCCTTGTCATCCTCACATTTGCCATTTTCTGCTTCATCAGGCTCCACATGCTTGTTAGGATCATGCTTGTTAACTTTTGGATCGTCTGCCATATCCGGGACATCGCGATCTTCATCAATAATTTCAATAATAGAAGCAGGAACATCAACATTCACAGTAGGAAAATCAGCATAAGCAGGAACATCAGCATTCTCAACACTACTGTTTACAGCGTCCATAGGAACACCAGGAATAACATTCCAAATGATTATCCAGCCAAACTGGATGGATTCCAGCGACCCTACCACTCCTGTCTAGTCCAGAGGAAAATACCCAATATTTTCATCCTTTTAGTGTACCTAAAACACGCTCAAACCGCAAACCATAATTGATAGACACATTTTTGCGTCCGATTTGTCTCGATTCTATATATTGTTAGGGCTCATTTTTGTACTTATTATGGTGTCTTATTTATTTGTAGGTATTTTTGGCCAATAAACATTTTTGGAAAAAATTGGCTCGAAAAGTTGTCGGAAAGCATCCGGAGGACACTTGCTATTCGGACCCCGGGTTTGGATAAGGGGAACCCCCAGGACACCCCGAAGACAGCTGCTAATCGCACCCCTACTCTGGATAGGGGGCGACCATCTTTTACGTTTGAAGTTGAAAATGGCGGGAAAGTAGGTGCAGTTTCTGGCAGATTTAGGGTTCTTGTTTTGGAGGAGTTTGAGGTCGATTAAACCTCTGATTTTCATAGAATAGACTCCTTATGGGTCTAGGAATCTGATATGGGTGTTGAAATCGATTAGACTGGGCTCAATTGACGGATTTTTATCACAACAGAAATATATGGAAAGTCACGTGTGTGACCTGTTTTAGGGAAATTTAGAGATATTAAAGTGTTGTAAACCTTCCCAAAGATTTGTATCTATCTAAGGAAGAGTTTAGAATAAAAAGGAAAGCTCAAAAACGCGTAGAAATTCTAAAACAAGAAATTGTCGCGACTTTTCCGTGAAGAGAGGGGAAGAGATTTTGGAAGATTTGGGAGAGATTTAATCGGTATTTTGATATAAATAGATTTTTTGGGTCATATAGAAGGGGTGTCGAGAGTTTAGGGACCTGAGGAGAGCCAGAGAAGAAGAAATCAGAGTTTTATCAAACTTTGTTTCTGCTGCTGCTGCTGCACAGCTCAAGAACGCGAAGAACATTGACGCACGAGGAACAGTCGCAGAACAGTGTCGTTGTTCAACAGCAGAAGATAAGTAACGTTTATACACAACAATAATCATTGTTCCTCTTTGTACCAGAGATCTGTAACACTTTTACGCTGTTGCAAATCAGTTGCTTTATACCTTTCACTCTTTTAATCAACTTTTGAGCAACAAACATGTATTTTGAGCAAGTGATTAATATGAGGAGCTAAACCCTATTGCTGAGGCGATAGAGGAAGCTATTTTTCCAACAAAAAGTGGTATATTATTATTTATTTATTTATCACAATTATTTTTATGATTGTTTTGCCTTGAGTGAAAATTGTTTGAATGATTCTTGCTAAGCAATTGTTATTTCTTTTGATAGAGCATGCTTGGACCTAGGTTTTTGATGTTCTATGCTTCGGATTTACACTTGTTATTTTGAGAATCTACTTGTTGCAATAGTTTAGAATCAAAATTGAACGAAAAATTGCATGAATATAAATATTGGATTAAATCACTTTGAATTTGGAAAATAGTGGAATCTTAGCCTTAGTGTTCTTTTAATATTGATATCAACTTTGATTGAGTTTGCTATAATTTTTAGTGAGTTTTCTATTTTAATATTAGAATTTAAGTCTAATTAATATCCTTCACAAGTCTGAGAATCGAACCACTTTTACCACTATCTACAAATCACACCAATTTTTGGCGCCGCTGCCGGGGACTTATTTTTAGGATTTTAGATTTTTTTTATTTTTATTTTTATTATTATTTTTGTCCTTTTTTATGTTTTGGGGTATTTATCTTGTGTCTACAGGTTCTGGATCATAAAGAAAATTGAGCCAAAGTGTTTGGTGATTTCATAAAGACTTGGAGCTAAATATTAAAGCAAAAAGAACAGAAAAGAAGACAATTTTGTTTTAGACAATTTTAGTTTAGGGTTTGTTTATTTTCTTTTAGAAAAAAAAAACTGTATTAGGGTTTATTATTTTTGTAATTTTTCTTTACTTTTTTTGGACTTTTGGACTTTTGAACTTTGGGACATTATTTTTTTATTACCCTACGGAAGGGTACTTTAAATATAAACTGTTTGTAGAGAAGGAGGACAATTACGATATTGTCTCTGCACCTTGGATTCGTGCACTAGACATCGGAGTCAGTGGCCCGAGTCGACTACAACCGATTCATCCCCCGTATGGAACGGGAGATAAGATTCTAAACACTCGCGAATCCCATGTCAGCGAGTTACTGGACTCCTTTGTATGCATATATGTTGAGGACTGAATACGGACATATATTTTTCTAGTAAAGGGCAAGGCCTGGCCATACAAGATAAGGGTTCGGATTTCATCATCGTTCTCTTCTTGCCCGCTTTAGGAACACGTAACCTACGCGAACCTAAGCCTAAAATTTTGACTAGAAAGAGACCGATAGGGTAACGAGCTTAACAGGAAAGTCATTCGAAAAATATTGGTTACTCTTTTAAGCATACTTCGAAGTTCTTGACGGTTTCTGTAAGTTGAATGTGTGACTGCGCCGCCTTGTAATACCGGTGAGGCCTTGGGTATCAAAGCTCCATCAAGCTTCCCTCGCCTCTATTCAACTTACGTTAACTCGGATTGATTCCAGAGGGGTTTTCTTAAATTGTAACGAATTCCCGTTCGAAGGATTAGAAGCTGGTCTAGAAACAATCTAAGTGGAGCCATCATGCTTTTTGTTTGCTAGAAATCAATAGGTTTGATTTGGTTGAGTCGGCCTTGATCTGTGTTTACTTACCATTCCAATTTAGAAAATTCTATTGTATGCCTGAACGTAAAAGAGACGCACTAGGTAGATTTGTTAAAGAGAAACCTAGTAGTTCGAAGCGTCTTGATTATCTTAATCTAGAGAGTCCGACTTTTGAAGAGTCTGTTTTTGAACGTCCTTTGACTGAGGAGAGAATCCTTGTTGCTCCGATAGCGCCAGAAATGGAAACTTTGAAAGCTTTGTTGAATCCAACTAGGACTACTCGTCCTTCGTGTATTAAGTTAGATGAAACGGAGGCACCCTATGAACTGAAACCTGGGACTTTACATATGCTCCCAATCTTTTTAGGGAAAGAAAATGAAAACCCTTATTACCATGTTAGGGATTTTGAGGAAATTTGTAGTACTCTAAGAATTAGAGGCTTAGATGATGATGCTTTGAAACTTAGGTTATTCCCATTTTCCCTGATAGATAAGGCCAAGTCGTGGTTGTATAGTTTGGACTCCGAGTCAATTGAGACATATGAACAACTTACATCTTCCTTTTTCAATAAGTTTTTCCCTAGGCACAAAACATCGTCTATTAGGACGAAAATATAAACATTTTCACAACAAGAGGGAGAATCTTTATATAGGTATTTGGAAAGATTCAATGATTTATTATCTCAGTGTCCTCATCATGGTTTAGAAAAGGTTAGGCTAGTTCAGATCCTTTATGAGGGTTTAGATTATTCCACAACGACCATGGTTGAGTCTCTATGCACTAGTGGATTTGAAAACCAAACTGTTGATGCGGCGATGGAATTTTTTAATGAAATCGCCGAAAAAACCCAGCAATGGGAAAATAGTAGGGTACCCCAGAAAACAATTCTTTTAAGTAGAGGAAACGTTAATAGGGTAGAAGGAGGCTATGAATCAGATGCCAAAATTGCTGCTATAGCAAAAAGGTTAGAAGCCTTAGAAGTGGGCCAGACTAGTGGTAGAATGGAGCCTTTTTGGGAAGGCCAGAATATTGAAGAGCAAGCCAATGCTCTTTATAATAACACTAGATTTGATAACCATCAAAATATTGACCCATATTCAGAAACCTATAATCCTGGTTGGAGAAACCATCCGAACCTTTCGTGGTCTAAGGGCCAAAGTCAAGGTCAGTTTAGTAATTCTAATGCTCCCCCAGGTTTTGGCTATGCTAAGAATCCTTCAGGATTAGCTCAGTTTCAGAATCAATCAAATAAGAAAATCCTAAGTTTGGAGGAATCTCTCGCCTTGTTAACTCAGCAAACTGCAAAATTTCAGTTATTCGTAGAACAGAGTCTACAAGCTAGTAACATGATAGGACAAGAAAATAGTCATGCTATTTCCGAGTTAAAAACCCAGGTTGGTCTAATAAGTGAGTCTTTGAGAGAAAAAGTTAAGTTTCCTAGTCAAACACAACCCAACCCTAGAGGAGTTCATGAA
Source organism: Papaver somniferum (assembly GCF_003573695.1). Taxonomy (NCBI): domain Eukaryota; kingdom Viridiplantae; phylum Streptophyta; class Magnoliopsida; order Ranunculales; family Papaveraceae; genus Papaver; species Papaver somniferum. The sequence continues at coordinate 143,525,154 of NC_039362.1, forward strand.
TTAGGTGCAAAACCATCGAATCAATTGAATGTTGTTAGAACCCTTAGAAGTGGTAGAGTTGTAGACAATAAGGTAACCATGCCCGATAGTGAACATATTGTAGTTCACCCCTGAGGATCTCACCTCTTAGGACCAGTAGCTGAAGAGACTGATAAAGTTTCTGATGATGTGAATTCGGTTCCTGAAAGGTATGATTTTATGCCTAGAGCCCCATTTCCTCAGCTATTAGTACCAACAAAGAAGGAATCGAACTTTAATGACATATTGGAGGTTTTTAAGCAAGTTACCATAAACCTTCCTTTATTAGATGCAATTAGGCAAATTCCTGCTTATGCCAAGTTCCTTAAGGATATGTGTACGCGAAAGCGAAAACTTAGCATCCATAAGAAAGCCTTTTTAGCTAGTCACGTAAGTTCAATCATTCAGAACACCACAACTCCAAAGTACAAAGACCCAGGTTCTCCTACCATTGCTTGCACAATAGGTAACTTCCGGGTAGAAAAAGCTTTACTTGACTTAGGAGCCAGTGTGAACTTACTGCCATTCCATGTATACTTACAGCTAGGACTTGGTGAAATGAAACCTACTCAGATGACAATGCAGTTAGCTGATAGGTCTGTTAAAATCCCTCGAGGTGTTATCGAGGATGTTCTTATTGAGGTCGACAAGTTTATTTATCCAGTGGATTTCGTGGTCCTAGATACCCAACCTGTCCTTGACCCAGAGAACCAGATACTTGTGATTTTAGGTCACCCATTTTTAGCTACGTCTAATGCGATCATTAACTGTCGAAATGGTGTGATGAGTTTATCTTTTGGTAATATTACTATGGAGATGAACATTTTTAATGTCAGTAAGAAACCTCATGAGCTAGATGACACATGTCTTGAAGAGGTGAACATGATAGACGCCTTAGTTCAGGAGTCATTACCAAACATTTTGTCTGAAGACCCATTAGAAAGTTGTCTATCCCATTCTGGTTTAGATTTTGACGATGATAGCACTATTGAACAGGTGAATGCTCTATGAGATTCTACCCCCGTGTTAGACACCGATAGATGGAAAGCTAGGTTCGAACCATTACCAGTTTCTGAGACTACCCTAATTCCTTCTTTAGAAGAGCCCCCAAAGTTGGACCTTAAACCACTACCCGATACTCTAAAGCATGTGTTTTTAGGCCCATCTAAGACTTTACCTGTGATTGTAGCTTCCGATTTGGATAGTGATCAGGAAAGTAGGCTAGTAAATGTACTTCAAGACAAAAAGGAAGCTTTCGGGTGGACTATAGCAGACATTAAGGGTATAAGTCCTACCGTGTGTATGCATCAGATTCATTTAGAGGAAGACTCCAAACATTCTAGGGAGATGCAACGTCGACTGAACCCTAACATGAAAGAGGTAGTTCAAAAAGAAGTGCTTAAGTTGTTAGATGCGGGTATTATTTACCCAATTTCAGACAGTAAGTAGGTCAGCCTTGTTCAGGTTGTCCCCAAGAAATCAGGTATCACTGTAGTCCAGAATGATAATAATGAATTAATCCCAACCCGAGTGACCACGGGATGGCGTGTGTGTATTGACTATAGGAAATTTAACAAGGTCACAAGGAAGGATCACTTTCCCCTTCCTTTTATAGACCAAATTCTAGAGCGATTAGCTGGACATAGTCAATATTGCTTCTTAGATGGCTACTCCGGTTATAATCAGATCGTTATTGCCCCAGAAGACCAAAAGAAAACCACTTTTACCTGTCCCTTTGGTACCTTTGCGTATAGACGCATGCCTTTCGGGCTATGTAATGCCCCTGCAACTTTTCAGCGTTGTATGATGAGCATATTTTCTGATATGGTAGAACGGTTCTTAGAGGTCTTTATGGATGATTTTTCAGTGTTTGGTTTATCTTTCGATGAGTGCTTGCATCATTTGACATTATTTTTGACTAGGTGTAAGGAAAAAAATTTAATGCTTAATTGGGAAAAATGCCATTTCATGGTTAAATCATGAATTGTGTTCGTCTCTTCAAAGGGTATAGAGGTAGACAAAGCCAAAGTTGACCTTATTAAGACTTTACAGGTCACAAAAACCGTAAAAGATATAAGGTCATTCCTAGGGCATGCAGGTTTTTACCGTCGATTCATTAAGGATTTTAGCTTGATTTCTAGACCTCTTTGAAATTTTCTTGCTAAAGATGTTAAGTTTGTCTTTGATGATGCTTGTTTAGAGGCTTTTGAGAATCTTAAGACTTTACTCACTACTGCCCCGATAGTCCAGGTACCTAACTGGAACCTACCCTTTGAGATTATGTGTGATTCTTCAGATTATGCTATAGGCGTCGTTTTAGGACAACGAGAAAACAAATTACTTCATGTGATTTATTATGCTAGCAAAACTCTGAATGATACCCAAATGAACTACACAACTACCGAGAAGGAATTTTAGCCATCGTGTTTGCCTTGGATAAGTTTAGTCCTACCTATTAGGTTCTAAGATCAATCTATACAGATCATGCTGCTTTGAAATACCTTTTATCTAAGAAGGATACCAAACCTAGATTGATTAGATGGATCCTTTTGTTACAGAATTTTCCAGACATTAGAGACAAAAGGGTGCAGAAAATGTAGTAGCAGACCACTTGTCTAGGCTAGTTGTTAGTTCCCCTATGATTCCCTTCCTATAAGGGATAGCTTTCCTGATGAACAATTGTTCTCTGTTTCCCAATCACCTTGGTATGCAAATATAGTGAATTATCTTGTTACTGGTCGAACCCCTCAACATTGGGGTAAGCAAGATCGTTCTAGGTTTTTAGCCGAGGTTAAGCATTTCTTTTGGGACGATCCTTATCTGTTTAAGTATTGTCCGGACCAGATTATTAGGAGATGTGTATCTGAGAGTGACCAGTCTAGTATTATCTCCTTTTGTCATGAACATGCATGTGGGGGTCATTTTAGTGCTAAGAAGACTGCTGCTAAGATTTTGCAGTGTGGATTTTACTGGCCTTCGTTGTTTAAAGATTCCCATAGTCATTGTGTTTCTTGTGAGCGTTGCCAGAAGTTAGGAACCATTTCCCGTAGAAATATGATGCCTTTGAACCCTATTTTAGTGATTGAGGTCTTTGATGTGTGGGGCATTGATTTTATGGGTCCATTTCCTATTTCGTTTGGTTATCTTTACATACTTGTCGCTGTAGACTATGTGTCTAAGTGGGTTGAGGCGGTTCCGTGTAAAACGAATGACCACAGGGTCGTAGTCCAGTTTTTGAAAGAGAATATACTTACACGTTTTGGTACGCCGCGAGCTATAATTAGTGATGGAGGTTCACACTTTTGTAATAGACCGTTTCTCTTTTAATGAAACAATACGGTATTACCCATAAAGTAGCAACCCCATATCACCCTCAGACTAGTGGTCAGGTAGAGGTTTCCAATAGGGAAATTAAACGTATTCTAGAGAAAACAGTTAATACAAATAGGAAAGACTGGTCGTCGAGGATTACTGATGCCTTATAGGCTTACCGTACTGCGTTTAAGACACCCATTGGAATCTCACCTTGTCGTTTAGTGTTTGGCAAGGCATGTCACCTGCCTGTTGAGTTAGAGCATCGAGCCTATTGAGCTATTAAGAACTTAAACTTTTCACTTGACAAGGCAGGAGCTCAAAGAAATATCCAGCTCAATGAGTTGGAAGAGATTCGTAGAGATGCATACGATAGTGCTAAGGAGTATAAGAACAAAATGAAACTTGTGCATGATAGGAATATTTTACGAAAGTCATTTTATCCAGGTCAAAAAGTTCTTTTGTATGACACTCGTTGGCATCTATTCCCCGGGAAGTTGCGCTCTCGGTGGACCGGTCCTTTTGTGGTCCGTACTATTTTTCCTCATGGCGTTGTTGAGATTGAGACACCAGATGGTAGTAGTTCTTCGAAGGTTAACGGTCAGCGATTGAAGCCCTTTTTAGAGCCTTTTCCTATAGGTGATGTTGAGGAGGTCCCTATGGAGGACCCTGTTTACCTTGATTGACCATCGAGGCGATTTTGTATGTTGTATAATATTTTTGTAGGTTTTTGGTTACACTTCACCCAGGTACTATCTTTCCGACTTCTCTCTTTACTATTTTCTCATGTTACTTATATTTTTGGTACTGTTCTTTGATTAGAAACATTGAGGACAATGTTAGATTTAAGTTTGGGGGTGGGGTAGAAGTTTTTGTTACCTTTTCGTTGCAATAAATAAACTCCAGAGCCTAGAAATTTATCCCTATTAAGGATGGCACTAACCAATCTAAGTGGATGGAAGCATTTTGGTTGTAGAAGTTGAGGAACCAATCTGACTAGATGGCAACATCTAAAGAGTCTATTCATAAAAGCACAGAGCTCAGGTGTTAGAAATAACATGATAGTTTCACCATATCTCGTTGAGTCCTTTTCACTTATGTTTTTATTTTGTTTTGTTTTTAAACTATGTTTCTCTAAGTGATTAGGTGGGGCTCACGATTCAAGTTGTTACCAATACTAGGGTGAATTAGAGTGATTGAGATACAGTAAAAAAAAAAAAAAGAGAGAGAGAGAGAGAGAGAGAGAAACTGAAACCAGACTAACTGGAATAAAGTCGACCACTAGAACCATTGTATATGCCAGTTGTGTTGACCTAGAGTTAGGATTATCAATCACTGGTTCCCTTGTATATGCCAGTGTGTTGATATTAGTCAGACTAGTATCTCAGTCCATTAGGATAAGTTCATTTTAGCATAGGCCTTCAGACAGATATGAGAAACATCGTTCACCTAGTAAACATCAAAACCATCTATGTTTTTCTATATCCATCTTCTTGATCTATCCATGTGATTAGTTTTGACTCCGGATATTGATGTCCACAGTGCGACTATCTGAGTAGAGCTATGTCACTTCATATGAATTTTAGTATGCTTGAGTGTGAACTCGTGTACAACAATTGGAATTTCGCATCAGGGTACTTCCTCCTGTAGTCAATAAGTATGCCAACCAAGGAGATTCTTTAGTGCCTTCCAAGGTTCTGTGTAGATAGCTAGGGTCTGGAGTATAAAGGTTTTGTGGGTATACCTCTGGTAAGCCCTCCGCAGACAACACTCCGCCACTAGGGACACCTAGGGGTTTAAAGGCTTATTGCATATGCTAAATGCAATTGACGATGCCTGCGACAGTGAGTTAGAATTTTATTTCTATTTTATTTTTGCTCGAGGACTAGCAAATAATAGGTTTGGGGGTATTTGATAGACACATTTTTGCGTCCGATTTGTCTCGATTCTATATATTGTTAGGGATCATTTTGTACTTATTATAGTGTTTTATTTATTTGTAGGTATTTTTGGCCAGTAAACATTTTTGGGAAAAATTGGCTCGAAAAGTTGTCGGAAAGCACCCGGAGGACACTTGTTATTCGGACCCTCAGTATGGATAAAAGGCACCCCCAGGACACCCCCAAGGCAGTTGCTAATCGTACCCTTACTCTGGATAGGGGGCGACCATCTTCTACGTTTGAAATTCAAAATGGCGGGAAAGTAGGTGCAGTTTCTGGCAGATTTAGGGTTCTTGATTTGGAGGAGTTTGAGGTCGATTAAACCTCTGATTTTCATAGGATAGAATCCTTATGGGTCTAGGAATCTGATATGGGTGTTGAAATCGATTAGACTGGGCTCAATCGACGGATTTTTATCACAACAGAAATATATGGAAAGTCACGTGTGTGACCTGTTTTAGGGAATTTTAGAGAGATTAAAGTGTTGTAAACCTTCCCAAAGATTTGTATCTATCTAAGGAAGACTTTCGAATAAAAATGAAAGCTCAGAAACGCGTAGAAATTCTAAAACAAGAAATTGCCACAACTTTTTCGTGAAGAGAGGGGAAGAGATTTTGGAAGATTTGGGAGAGATTTAATCGGTATTTTTGATATAAATAGATTGTTTGGGTCATATAGAAGGGGTGTCGAGAGTTTGGGGACCTGAGGAGAGCCAGAGAATAAGAAATCAGTTATCAAACTCTGTTTCTGCTGCTGCTGCACAGCTCAAGAACGCGAAGAACATTGACGCACGAGAAACAGTCGCAGAATAGTGTCGTTGTTCAACAGCAGAAGATAAGTAACGTTTATATACAACAATAATCATTGTTCCTCTTTGTACCAGAGATCTGTAACACTTTTACGCTGTTGCAAATCAGCTGCTTTACACCTTTCACTCTTTTAATCAACTTTTATACAACAAACATGTATTTTGAGCAAGTGATTAATATGAGGAGCTAAACCCCATTGCTGAGGCGATAGAGGAAGCTATTTTTCCAACAAAAAGTGGTATATTCTTATTTATTTATTTATCGCAATTATTTTATGATTGTTTTGCCGTGAGTGAAAATTGTTTGAATGATTCTTGCTAAGCAATTGTTATTTCTTTTGATAGAGCATGCTTGGACCTAGGTTTCTGATGTTCTATGCTTCGGATTTACACTTGTTATTTTGAGAATCTACTTGTTGCAATAGTTTAGAATCAAATTGAATGAAAAAAATGCATGAATATAAATATTGGATTAAATCACTTTGAATTTGGAAAATAGTGGAATCTTAGCCTTAGTGTTCTTTTAATATTGATATCAACTTTGATTGAGTTTGTTATAATTTTTAGTGAGTTTTCTATTTTAATATTATAATTTAAGTCTAATTAATATCCTTCACAAGTCTGAGAATCGAACCACTTTTACCACTATCTACAAATCACACCAATAATCTCTAGCCAGTGGCTGCAAAAGTTCCCGCCAAAACTGAAACTTGAATTAAGAAGATGGTGTCCCCCTAACCAAACTGGGGTGCGAATAGCGGGTGGCGCCCAAGGGTGCAAATAGTGAAGAAGGTGCCCCTTAGTAATTTAGGTTCTCCTTACCCGACTTGGGGGTCCGTTTAGCAAATGTCCTCCGGGGGTCCAAATAGCACTTTTCGGGAAACTTTTTCCACACAAGTGAATTTCTCCAAAAACACCTATACAAACATAAAAACACCATAATAAGTATAAAATCAAGCACTAGCAATACAGACACTGAGGATATTTCAGACACAAAAATGTGTCTATAAAATACCCCCAAACTTATTATTCCTAGTCCGCGAGCAAAACTAATCTAGAAAATATAATCCTAACTCACTAGGTGGCCCTAGTGACCGAGTTATAAACTCGGGAGGGTTTACCAGAGGTGTACCCACAAAACCATGACTTCTAATTGGTCACAAGTATCCAAAGAGCTATGAGGACATACATATTCTCAACCTATCTCCAAGTAACTAGAATTGCCAGAGAAATTAAAGGTGCCAGCTCTAAAGCTGACTAAAGAAAAGGGGAGACACATCCGCAACACTGCTAGATAAAGAGATATCCGCTACACATCTAGATAAACATTGTAAGATTACAACCAGATAATATTATGAGAGAGATAAAGATGAGAGGGACATATGCTACACAGCTGGACTAATTACGTGTGATGAGTTGAACCAGTGCTAGAAAGATCTTGTGCCAAATGGAAAGCGGACTAACAAAGCAACCAATATGCACATCTCTCTTCGACTCTCTCATAATGCTCAGTAGAAACAACGTCTTCTTTGGCTTCAACTGTTGATGATAAACTCTCGAACCTCGTAGAACCTTGACAATTTAACTTTTCTTCTTAATTTCTTGCTTGAAACTTCCTTATAGATTTTTACCTCCCTATGGCCTTATTGAACAAAACACAATGATGTTTTTTTTTATTTTATTTTTGGTTTTTTTTTTAAACACAAAAATAACAAGATAAAAATTTAAATGGCCATGAGAGAAGGACTTTAGAACTTGGATCTTCGCAACTTGTGATGTTTTGGTATTATGAACTTCAACAACTTATATCATTTGCTCTTATAACTTCTTTTAACTAAGTCTTCAACTTTGATTTTTTGAATTATTCTTTTCTATTGTTGCTTCTAAACCTTAAACATCTTCAACTTTCTTCATAGATTTTTATGTCGCTCCGCTTGTTGATGATGATAAGTTTCTACTGAGAGAGACTCGTAATCCAGTAACTAAAACTACATTGTGAGGTTGCTTTGTATTTCTGGCATTTCCTTCTGACCTACTTGCCTTTCTATCATGGATGGTTAGGTCCATCACGGTTACCCTCTAAAAGGAACAAGTTCTCCCCTGAATTTCAAAGATCTCAATGTCTTTTTCTCTAATGTCTCAATAGAATGTTATCCCTAGCAATTCCAATTTCTATCTTTTCGGTGAGAAACAATATGTAAACTTAGCTAACCGGATACTATGTGACGCTAGAAGTTTCTCCCTTACCCCCAAACTTAAATCTAACATTGTACTCAATGTTCTAAAGATAAAATTAAAACATGAACAATGAGAAACTATTACCACTTGAGGGAAAAGAAATAAGGAAGAACATTACCGTGTCGCATGAAAATGGGTTACCTCCCAAGAAGTGCTAAGTTTAAAGTCTTCAGCCAGACAATGGAAGAATTCTTCACCTCGTAGAATCATATAGCAGTAGCCGGAATAACTGTGGGTAATCTGGATCAAAAAGTGTTACCCACAAGAAGAGGAAACTGCAACAAACCAAGAAGATACCGAATATACCCTTGCTTAAGAAAACTACATCTAGTTGTGGTTCAAGTTCAGGCTCTATAAAAGGGTCTAAATAAAAAGTTTTCATCGGTTGGATTTCCTCCAAGGCATTCTGAAGATCAGGTTGAAGAGTCTGGTAATACTCAACTAAGAACTTAGAAGTGCATAACAAAAGCCTGAATAATTAGGGATCCTCTAAGTCAATCATATTTGACTCACACAACTGACCACAATGAAAGAGGTGGTCTTCCTTAAGAAAATGTGTCGACCCTATTCTCCTAAAGTAATTAGGTTTATTCTCAAAACTTAATAACCGACACATCTTGAAATCAAATGTTCCCACAATTGGAAGAAAAGTTTTTGGTGGGAAAAGAAAGTCAATCTTGGTATTATAGCCTGGGTTAGCCACATCAACCAGAGGATGGGTTTCTAACAACTGAACTTCCTTATGGACATCATTAGGTTCATGAAAAAGTGTACGAAGATAATTTTTTAAGATGGTTAGAGGCACAAATTTCAAGTCCTAAGTGAGGGATCTTTGTAAGAGCTAAAGGTATGGAACAAGGAGAATGATCACCCCCAAACTTAGATTTTTGGGTATCTCTAGATAGACTAGCTACAATTTCCTTAATTTCTAGATCGTTGGAATCTTGAAAATAATCAATTGCTTATTCTAGGTTATACTCAAGTGACGCATCCTCACTCATATTTAATAGTTCTACGACTTCATTTTCTTCGTCTAAGACCATTGTTTCTAAATCGCTAGACTCTAAAACGGTATTCTCAGAATAAACTCGTTCCTCTAAACCATTATCGACTTCGTAATCAAAAGGAAATATTACATCATCTAAAGAAGTGGTATCTCTAATCAGATCCTCGTCCTTTTGGATAGGTGAATAATCATTAAAATTATCGGGATTTGAACCAAAAATAACACTATCAACATAAAATTCATTTTGAGTAACAAATTCCTGATCACTATGCCTACATATTTCAGATTCTTCATCAACACTATCATAATCATCATTATAATAACATGAAAATGGTTGAACCTCATCTAAAGTAGTGTTACCAATTCTAACCTCGTCATCTTAATAAAAATTATCCTTATTTTCACGGGTGATATAGGAAAGAATGTTGATGTAGTTTTTATGTTGTTGTAAAAAATGGTAGTAAAGTTGTCGTTCACTCAGACTTGTGAAGATTTGTTTTAGACTTAAATTAAAATAAAAAACTCAAGATGAAGTTGTTATCAGGATTATAAAAAGCACCGAGACTCAGGATTCCACCATTGACCAATTAAGTGATTTAATCTAATCAATATTCATGCAATTCTTTGCGTTTAAAGTGATTCTAATTTATTGCCTCTAGTAGATTTTTGAAGTAACAATTGTATACATCAAGCTTGAAACATCAAAAGTATTAAACTAAGCATGCTCCATCAAAACGGATCACAATCATTCAATAAAAATCAATTTTCCAATATCAGTTCCATGCAAATAATCATAAAAGAAATTGCAAGAATTAATTAAAATAGATTTATACCACTTTTCATGGAACAATGGCTTCCTCCGTCGCCTCGGCTAAGGGTTTTATCTCCTCATATTATTCACATACTCAAAATAGGTGTTCATATCTCAAAAGGGTGAAAACAAGAGAAAACTAGTTAAGCAGACAGTTTGCAACGGTTTATGAGCGTTACAATCTGACTGTTACAGAGAACTGTTGCAATAAACTGTTACAGGAAACGATAGAAGGCGTATGTTGTAGAATAAAAGACTGTACTGAGGAGTCTAATGTTCTTCGTGTTCTTCCTTCTACACCAGCAGAACTCAATTTCCTGCAACTCCTCCTGTTGATCTCTGCGGTGTTCTAAACTTCCCCTAACTTCTCCGAAACTTTCATCCATTCCCCTGGAACTCGACAACGCCTTTTATATCCCTCGGAAACTTAAAAATCCCGATTAAAATTCTTCTCTTCCTTTCCGTGCAAGTCACGGCAATAATCTCTCTGCCGACTTATTTACACGTTTCTGAACCGTACAACCCATCCCAAACTCTTCCTTACATAGATAAGTATCTTTGGACAGAATATCTCGCCTTTAGTCTCTCTGGAATTCCAAAAATAAATCTTGCAGAGACCCGTGCAAACTCACTCCCCTGTTTTGCTTGACCCACGAATTAAACCCTGATTTGCCGAATCTGAAGTGGTTACCAACCCTGTTTGGGCCTAGCAAGACATATCCAATCCATGACATCCATTGAATCCGGCAACAAATTCACCAGCTCTCGCCTGAAATACCCGTGAAAAGTTCACACCTCTATTTCCTTCTAACTCGATTTCTAGCCACTTTCAATCGACGAAATCACTCCTGGTATCCCTGTTTTGCTCTAACAGATGCTTGCCATAAGTTTCAGCCATTGAATCTCCTCAAAATGAGATTAAAACCTCAACCCTAAATCTGCATGTATGATAGTTAACTTTCCCGCCAAAAACCAGAATTCAAATAATGAAGATGGTTGCCCCTAATCCAGAGTAGGGGTGCCTTTATCATCTGACTTGGGTGCTATGGACAAAAGTGTGTGATGCGGACAAGTTTGGGCTATACATAGCCTGGGTGCTCCTTAGCCAATCCTGGGGTCCGTTTAGCAATTGTCCTCCGGGGTGCCCCGCGCAACTTTTCGAGCCGATTTTTCCAAAAATGTTTGTTGGACAAAAATACCTACACACACATAAAACACCAAAATAAGTACAAAAATGAGCACTATCAATATATAGAATCAAGAAAAATTGGACACAAAAATGTGTCCATCAAATACCCCCAAACTTATTATTTGCTAGTCCTCGAGCAAAACGGAAATAAATAAAATCCTAACTCACTGTCGCATGCATCGTCGATTACATTTAGCGTATGCAATAAGCCTTTAAACCCCTAGGTGGCCCTAGTGTCCGAGTTATAGTCTCGGGAGGGATTACCAGAGATATACCCACAAAACCTTTACTCCAGACCCTAGCTATATACGCTAAACCTTGGAAGGAACTGAAGAATCTCCTTGGTTGACATACTTATTGACTACAAGAGGAAGTACCCTGATGCGAAATTCCAATTGTTGTACACGAGTTTGCACTCAAGCATACTAAAATTCATATATAAGTGACAGAGTTCTACTCAGATAGTCGCACTATGAACATCAATATCCGGAGCCAAAACTAATCACATGGATAGATCAAGAATATGGATATAGAGAAAAACATAGATGGTTTTGATGTTTACTAAGTGAACGGCGTTTCCCATATCTGTCTGAAGGCCTCCGCCAAAATGAACCTATCCTAATGGATTGAGGTACTAGTCTGACTAATATCAACACACTGGCATATACAAGGGAACCAGTGGTCGATAACCTAACTGTAAGTCAACACAACTGGCATATACAAGGGTACCAGTGGTCGACTTTATTGAATTTATTCCTTTTGGTCAAATGATCCGGTCTCAATTTCTTTTTCTTTTTTTTCTTCTTTTTTCATCTTTTTTCTTTTTCTTTTTCTTTTTCTTTTTCTTTTTCAACTTTTTTTTCCAGCTTTTTCGTTTCATTCATTTTTTTTTGATCCGTTTGGTCTAATTGATCTGGGCTTTTTTTTCTTTTTGTTTGTAACTCAATCACTCTAATTCACCCTAGCATTGGTAACAACTTGAATCGTGGGCCCCACCTATCACTTAGAGAAACATGGTTTAAAAACAAAATAAAATAAAAATAAAAGTGAAAAGGACTCAACGAGATATGGTGAAACTATCATGTTATTTCTAACACCTAAGCTCTGTGCTTTTATGAATAGACTCTTCTAGATGTTTCCATCTAATCAGATTGGTTCCTCAACTCCTACGATCAAAATGCTTCCATCCACTTAGATTAGTTAGTGCAATCCTCAATATGCATAAATTTCTAGGTTCTGGAGTTTATTTATTCATACTGCAACTAAAAAGTTTCTCTCATACCCCCAAACTTAAATCTAACATTGTCCTCAATGTTCTAAAGATAAAATTAAGAGCATGAACAAGGAGAAACTGTTACCATTTGAAGCAAAAGAGATAAGGAAAGATATTACCATGTTGCATGAGATTGGGTTACCTCCCAAAAAGTGCTAAATTTAAAGTCTTCAGCGAGACGTCAAATACCACAAAATGGCTAATTACCTTTCAAATCGTATATCAATAATCGAAACAACTGTGGGTCAACAAAAGCAAATAAAATTGCCACAATTATCAGACAACTGCACCAAATCAGAAAAATGAATAGACATAGCACATCCTCATCCAAGGTTTCCTGCAAGACAACTGGGTTTTTTTGTTGTGCCCATTTGGGCTTCATATGAGTGTCTTGACAAATTGACTCATTCGAACAACAAGTCTTTAGAATTTCCTCCTGGACAATATCAGGAGGATCCGGTTGCAGAGTCGGAAGTGACTCAAGTAATACCTCAGGTACACTAGGATCGAATCCCAAGTTAGGGACTTCTAATGGGGATAATTGACCATTACTACCCCCAAACTTAGGGTAGTCAGTATTCTCGGACAAACCTCTAACTATTGCTTGAATTTCTGGATCCTCAGAGTCTTTAAAATACTCAAGAGCTTCTTCTAGTTCAAAAGTTTGGTCACCTAACTGACTTAAGAGAATTTCCTCATCAAGTTCATCTAAGGAATCACCAAATAAAGTGTCCCAATTATCCTGAGTTAGATCCTGAACTAAAGTGCTAATCATATTCACTTCCTCTAAATCGTCAGAAGGTTGTCTATTAACATTAAAGACATTTAGTTCAGTGGTCATATTACCAAAGGAGATGTTCATAAGTCCGGTCCTACTGTTGATGACAGCGTTACCTGTGGCTAAAAATGGGCGACCTAAAATCACCTGTATTTGAGCACTAGGATCCTGAACAGGCTGAGTATCTAGAACAACGAAATCCACTGGATAAATAAATTTATCAACCTCAATCAGAACATCCTCTATGACACCACGAGGTACTTTGACAGACCTATCAGCTAATTGCAATGTCATTTTAGTCGGTTTCAACTTTCCAAGACCTAGCTGGTTGTATACATGATAAGGAAGTAAGTTCACACTAGCTCATAAGTCAAGCAATGCCTTATCTACTGAATAATTACCGATCACACAAGATATGGTGGGGCATCTAGGATCTTTATACTTAGGGGTTGTTTGGTTCAGAAGGATTGATCTTACCTGACCAGCTAAAAAGGATTTCTTATGGACATTAAGCTTACGCTTTCGTGTACAAAGGTCCTTAAGAAACTTGGCATAAGCAGGCATTTTCCTAATTGCTTCTAATAAAGGGATGTTAATGTTTACCTGCTTAAATATCTCTAGTATTTCGTTGAAAGTCGACTCTCTCTTTGTTGGAGCTAACAACTGTGGATATGGGGCTTTGGGTACAAAATGAGACCTGTCGGGAACCACATTGGCATCACTAGAAATTTTATCGGTTTCTTCAGTTAGTGGCTCCTTCTGGGGATCATCTTGGGAACTAGAAGGTGGATCTACAGTATGTCCACTATTAAGCTTGGCTACCCTATTGTCTACCGTTTTACCACTCCTAAGGGTTGTGACAGAATTCACTTGATTAAATGGTTTTGCACCTACTTCATGAACTCCTCTAGGGTTTGGGGTAGTCTGACTATGGAGCCTTCCGTTATCTCTCTCACTTAAGGTCTTAGCTATTTGGCCAACTTGAAGTTCTAGCTTAGAAAGGCTCTGAGCATTAGTTTGAAAGTTCTGCTTGGTTTCCTGCTGAAAACTAATTTGGCTTTGTGCTAACATATCCTGAGTTTTTGCTAACATCTTAATAGATTCCTCTAAGCTAGTCATTTTATTTTCTGGGCCTGATGAATTCTTAGTGTAACCAAAATCTGGGGGAGCATTAGAATTACTAAACTGACCTAGACTCTGGCCCTTAGACCATGAAAGGTTCGGATGGTTTCTCCAAACAAGACTATAGGTTTCTGAATATGGATCAAACTTCTGACGGTTATCAAACCTAGTGTTATTATAGAGAGCATTGGCTTGCTCTTCATTATTCTGGCCTTCCAGAAAGGCTCTATTCTGCCACTAGTATGACCCAATTCTAAGGCTTCTAACCTTTTTGCTATAGCAACAATTTTGGCATCTGATTCATAGCCTCCTTCTACCCTATTAACGTTTCCTCTACCTAGAAGAATTGTTTTCTTGGGTTCCTTACTATATTCCCATTGCTGGGTCTTTTCGGCGATTTCATTCAAAAATTCCATCGCTGCATCAACAGTTTGGTTTTCAAAACCACCAGTGCATAGAGACTCAACCATGGTTGTTGTCGAATAATCTAAACCCTCATAAAGGATTTGAACTAGCCTAACCTTTTCTAAACCATGATGAGGACATTGGGCTAATAAGTCATTGAACCTTTCCAAATACCTATACAAAGACTCTCCCTCCTGTTGAGAAAATGTGCAGATTTGCGCCCTAATAGACGATGTTTTGTGCCTAGGGAAAAACTTGTTCAAAAAGGCAGATGTAAGTTGTTCATATGTTTTGATTGATTCGGAAGCCAAACTATACATCCACGACTTGGCTTTATCTTTTAAGGAAAAGGGGAATAACCTGAGTTTCAAAGCATCATCATCAAGGTTTCTAATTTTTAGGGTACTACAATTTCCTCAAAGTCCCTAACATGGAAGTATGGGTTTTTATTTTCTTTCCCTAAAAAGATTGGGAGCATATGTAGGGTCTCAGGCCTAAGTTCATAATTTGCTTCAGTTTCAGCTAACCTGATGCAGGAGGGACGAGTAGTCCTAGTAGGGTTCAACAAAGCTTTTAAAGTTTCCATTTCTGGCACTATCGGGATATTTGGGATTCTATGCAATCACAAAACAAGGATGACTCAACCAAATCAAACCTAATTTTCTAGCAAACAAAAAGCATGATGGTTCCACTTAGATTGTTTCTAGACCAGCTTCTATTCTTTCGAAAAGGAACTCGTTACAATCTGAGAAAACCCCTCTGGAATCAATCCGAGTCAAAGTAAGTTGAATCGAGGCGAGGGAAGCTCAGTGGAGCTTTGATACCCAAGGCCTCACCGGTTACAAGGCGGCGCAGTCATGCATTCAACTCATAGAAACCATCATGAACTTCGAAGTATGCTCAAAAGAGTAACCAATATTTTTCGAACGACTTTCCTATTAAGCTCGTTACCCTATCGGTCTCGTTCTAGTCAAAATTTTAGGCTTAGGTTCGCGTTTGGTTTCGTTTTCCTAAGGAGGGCAAGAAGAGAACGGTGATGAAATCCGAACCCTTATCTTGTATGGCAAGTCCTTTCCATTTACTAGGAAATTAAAGCAGCCGTTTTCAAGTCCTCAGCATAAATGCAAACGAAGGAATACAGTAAACCCGCTGACAGGGGATTCGCGGTTGTTTCGAAAAACTTACCTCCCCTACCAGACGGGCGAAGAACCGCTGAAGTCGACTCGGGCCACGACTCCTATGTCATGTACGAACCCGAGGGGCCGAGGCGATATCGTAATCACCGTCCTTCTCTGCACACAGTTTTTATTTAAACCAACCCTTCCGTAGGGTTTAAAAATAATAATGTCCCAGTCCAAAAATAAAGTCCAAAAAGTGTCCAAAAATAAAAAGAAAAATTACAAAAAAATAAAACCCTATTTATAGTTTCTAAAAATAAAACAAAATAACTATATACAAAATCTTCTTCTTCACTCCTTTTGGATTCCTCTCTTCTTTTCTTCTTTGGCGATGCTTTCCTTTTATAGTACTTTTTTCTTTCCTTGTAGCTTCGCTCCAATCTGAAAAGAATCGAAAAATACCAAAGGAGTAAAAGAGAACAAAAATTCTAAAAGAAATAAAATAAATCTAAAACCTAAAACCTAATACAAATCCGCGTCGGCGGCGCCAAAAATTGATGTAGTTTTTATGTTGTTGTAAAAAATGGTAGTAAAGTTGTCGTTCACTCAGACTTGTGAAGATTTGTTTTAGACTTAAATTAAAATAAAAAATTCAAGATGAAGTTGTTATCATGATTATAAAAAGCACCGAGACTCAGGATTCCACCATTGACCAATTAAATGATTTAATCTAATCAATATTCATGCAATTCTTTGCGTTTAAAGTGATTCTAATTTATTGCCTCTAGTAGATTTTTGAAGTAACAATTGTATACATCAAGCATGAAACATCAAAAGTCTTAAACTAAGCATGCTCCATCAAAACGGATCACAATCATTCAATAAAAATCAATTTTCCAATATTAGTTCCATGCAAACAATCATAAAAGAAATTGCAAGAATTAATTAAAATAGTTTTATACCACTTTTCATGGAACAATGGCTTCCTCCGTCGCCTCGGGGTTTATCTCCTCATATTATTCACATACTCAAAATAGGTGTTCATAGCTCAAAAGGGTGAAAAACAAGAGAAAACTAGTTAAGCAGACAGTTTGCAACGGTTTATGGGCGTTACAATCTGACTGTTACAGAGAACTGTTGCAATAAACTGTTACAGGAAACGATAAAAGGCGTATGTTGTAGAATAGACTGTCCTGAGGAGTCTAATGTTCTTCGTGTTCTTCCTTCTACACCAGCAGAACTCGATTTCCTGCAACTCCTCTTGTTGATCTCTGCGGTGTTCTAAACTTCCCCTAACTTCTCCGAAACTTTCATCCATTCCCCTGGAACTCGAAAACGCCTTTTATATCCCTCGGAAACCTAAAAATCCCGATTAAAATTCTTCTCTTCCTTTCCGTGCAAGTCATGGCAATAATCTCTCTGCTGACTTATTTACACGTTTCTGAACCGTACAACCCATCCCAAACTCTTCCTTAGATAGATAAGTATCTTTGGACAGAATATCTTGCCTTTAGTCTCTCTGGAATCCCAAAAATAAATCATGCAGAGACCCGTGCAAACTCACTCCCCTGTTTTGCTTGACCCACGAATTAAACCCCGATTTGCCGAATCTGGAGTGATTACCAACCCTGTTTGGGCCTAGCAAGACATATCCAATCCACGACATCCATTGAATCCGTCAACAAATTCACCAGCTCTCGCCTGAAATACCCGTGAAAAGTTCACACCTCTGTTTCCTTCTAACTCGATTTCTAGTCACTTTCAATCGACGAAATCACTCCTAGTATCCCTGTTTTGCTCTAACAGATGCTTGCCATAAGTTTCAGCCATTGAATCTCCTTCAAATGCGATTAAAACCTCAACCCTAAATCTGCATGTATGATAGTTAACTTTCCCGCCAAAAACCAGAATTCAAATAATGAAGATGGTTGCCCCTAATCCAGAGTAGGGGTGACTTTATCATCTGACTTGGGTGCTATGGACAAAAGTGGGTGCTGCGGACAAGTATGGGATATACATAGCCTGGGTGCTCCTTAGCCAATCCTGAGGTCCGTTTAGCAGTTGTCCTCCGGGTGCCCCGCACAACTTTTCGAGCCGATTTTTCCAAAAATGTTTATTGGAAAAAAATACCTACACACACATAAAACACCATAATAAGTACAAAAATGAGCACTATCAATATATAGAATCGAGACAAATTGGACACAAAAATGTGTCCATCAAATGTATTGGCAATCAAGAGTAATTCGAGCAGTTCTTTCTTCGTCTTTAATTCAAGCCTACGTGTTGACTCAGCAAACTCACGTGTTGACTCAGTTAATTTACATATTGACTCAGCTAACTTCCTGAGGTTTTCTTCTAAAGAAGTTTCACTTATTTTTACCGTTCTTTCGTCCGTAACTAAGTCATTTGTGTCCGCTAACTTATGTGTCGACTCAAGTAACTTACGCGTTGACTCAAGTATCTTATGTGCTTCATCTAGAGGAGAAAAATTATAAGATTCTTGCTCGTATGGCCGGTGGGTATGTGGATAGTAATTGGGCTCACCATGGTATGAACCATAACCTTCAAAAGTTTCGCGTTCCCAACCACTATTCACACTATGGTCATAAAAAGAATAATGTTCATGTTGCTCAGTCAAATAATCATTGTATTGGCTATACCAGTTCGACATCCTAACTGCAAGGGAATTCTAAACAAGCACAAATAAGGCTGACTCGACCACAACAAGCCTATTTTATCTAGCAAACAAAAAGCATGATGTATCCCTTAGATTGTTTCTAGACCAACTTCTATTCTTTCGAAAAGGAATTCGTTACAATCTGAGCAAACCTCTCTGGAATCAATCCGAGTTAAAGTAAGTTTAATAGAGACGAGGGAAGCTCAGTGGAGCTTTGATACCCAAGGCCTCACCGGCATTACAAGGCGGCGCATTCAATTTACAGTAACCATCATGAACTTCGAAGTATGCTCAATAGAGAAACCAATATTTTTCGAACGACTTTCCTATTAAGCTCGTTACCCTATCGGTCTCGTTCTAGTCCAAATTTAAAGGCTTAGCTTCACGTAGGTTACGTGTTCCTAAGGCGGTCAAGAAGGAAACGGTGATGAAATTCGAGTCCTTATCTTGATTTGGCCAGGCCTTGCCCTTTACTAGAAAATTAAATCCGATTTCAGGTCCTCAACATATATGCATACGAAATCATCCAGTAAACCCGCTGACAGGGGATTCGGGTGTTTAGAAATCTTACCTCCCGTTCCAGATGGGCGAAGAACCATTGTAGTCGACTCGGGCCACGACTCCTATGTCATGTACGAACCCGAGGGGCCGAGGCGATATCGTAATCGCCGTCCTTCCCTGTGCAGTTTATATTTAAACTAACCCTTCCGTAGGGTTTTAAAAATAAAATAAAGTCCAATGTCCGAAAATTAAAAAGAAAGTCCAATGTCCGAAAATTAAAAAAAAATGTCCAAAAATAAAAGATTACAAAAATAAAACCCTAATTACAGTTTCTAAAAATAAAATAAATAAAATAAAATAAAATAACTATTTACAAAATCTTATTCTTCACTCCTTTTGGATTCCTCTTTTATTTCCTTTTTTGGGTTTCACCTTTCTTTTCGGTACTTTTCTCTTTTTCTTTAGCTCAGCTCCAAATCTGAAATCAAACAAGAACTACCAAAACGCATAAAAAAGAACAAAAATAAATAAAAATAAAACCTAAAAACAAATCTATATACAAGTCCGCGTCAGCGGCGCCAAAAATTGATCGAGTTTTAGATAGTGGTAAATAAGGTTGTTGTTCGCTCGGACTTGTTGAGATTGATTCTAGGCTTAAATAAAGGAAAGACTATAAATAAAGAAAATATACAACTTATGCCACAAGATGAAGAGATGACCGGGACTCAGAATTCCACCAGACCTCAATTTCATGCAGTTCAAATACCAATTCTAAATTTTAATAGCCCATAATATTAAGTTTCATTGACTCTAATTCATTGCCTAAAGTAGATTTCAAAAGTAATGGATGTAAATCTAAAGCATGGGATATCAAAAAAATTAAGCAAGCATAACCCATCAATTGAAATGACAACCATTCAACGATAATCATAATTCAATTGAATAACTGTGCAATTAGTCATAAAAAGAATTAATGTAATTACCGTATTAGTGAAATTTGGCTTCCTTCATTATATTGGAAAGCGGTCTAGCTCCACATGATGAAAACACACTCAAAATTCATTTTTATTGCTCAAAAGGTGTTTACAAAGATGAAATGGGAGAAAATACGATAAAACCGGGGTTGTAACAGTTTTATTTGTTACAAACTGAAAAGAACGATAAAACTTTTCTGTCACTGACACTGTAGCTTTGCGACTCTCTCTGGTGTGTCGTCATCACTGTTGATAAACGACTGTTTTATGTGGTCCATGTTCTTCGTTCTCCCCTTCAATGGTAGCAGCAGAGGCAAGCTCTGCAACTATGATTTCTCACCCTATTTCATACCCTAACTCTCCATCCCCTCTCTATGCTACCCCATAGTCGTATTTATATTCACAGGGCCAAGAATAACTCATCATTACTCCACGAAATATCCCATTATACGACAGTGAATAAAAATGTTCTCGGGAATATTTTCTTCCTTGATTTTCCTTCTCATGCGTCTGCAGATACGTAACACACTCCAAAAAGATTCTACACGCACCAGATAACATCAAACACGCCTCTACCACAAGATAACTTCCCAAAATAACGAGAAGTCCCGAGAATATTTCACAAAGAATATATGGACTCTGTTTTCTTCAAATGAGAGAATCGACCTTCCTTTTCTGAATCAAATGCAGTGATCACCCCTGTTTTAGCGTAACAGATTAATACCAATCCAGTTCAATCCAAGAATCTCGCCAAATATCTTCATCAATCTTCACAGATTAAATGCAGGAAAACACGAGTTTTTCCTCACTCTATGTTTTGCTTCCAAATGATTATCCAGCCCAACTGGATCGATTCCAGTTACCCTACCACTCTTTCTAGTCCAGAGGAAAATACCCAATGATTTTCATCCTTTTAGTCTACCTAAAACACACTCAAATCGCAAACCCTAATCTCTGGCCAGTGGCTGCAAAAGTTCCCGCCAAAACTGAAACTTGAATTAAGAAGATGGTGTACCCCTAACCAAACTGGGGGTACGAATAGCAGGTGGTGCCCTATGGTGCAAATAGTGAAGAAGGTGCCCCTTAGTAATTTAGGTGCTCCTTATCCGATTTGGGGTCCATTTAGCAAATGTCCTCCGGGGGTCCAAATAGCACTTTTCGAGCAACTTTTTCCACAAAAGTGAATTTATCCAAAACCACTTATACAAACATAAAAACACCATAATAAGTATAAAATCAAGCACTAGCAATACAGACACTGAGGATATTTCAGACACAAAAATATGTCTATCAGAAGCGAAGAAGGTGTTTGAGATCAGAATGTTGAATTATGAAGGTATGGTTGTTTTATGACTTGTATCAGAATATGGTTTCCGGCTACTTGTGTTGATAACACTTGTGTTCTGAAATAGGTTGAAAACCTATTTATATAAGTCATTGAGCGCACCATGATCTCATAGGAAGTGGAGGAAGTTAAGTAATGGAGAAGTGGAGTTGTGCGGAAGGTGATAATCATCGTGTTTCCGTTATGAGGGAAGATTGATCAAATTTTCACCCACTTCTCTCTTTACTATTAACCGTCCGCCTTTCCTGACACTTTCTTATAATGGGCGCGTTGCACGCCGCACACTGTTGTTGATGGTTGTTTTTAGCTCAGGGATAAAGTTGTAAATTTCCCGCATTTAATATACTGTCACTCTTCAAAGAGACAGAGCCATGTAAAAGTGATGAGTGTCCAACCTCTTCACTGGCGCATTTATTGAGCAATTCAATATATTCACATGAATTTACCCAGAATGGTGCATGTAGCAACAATCCCAGATAATCTGTAAATTTTGGCACCTTGCCTGTATTATTCAGTTAATATAAGTTTCTCTGAACGCTTTCTGTGTTGTGTTCCCCGGATGAACCCTTAATATTGATATGGCATGACAATTTGTGTTCACTCGCAGCAGAGTAGCACGAATTTCCAAGTATCAAGCTAAGGTCCTTGCATAAAGTATTCAATCAGAAAGCATACTGCTCTCTGGCAATGAACTTAAAAAACTCTGTGTCAACACATAGAATTCAATCATTTTTGTGATAATTCACAAGATTTAGATATTACCCTGACTAAATTGCAAAAATTAAGGTTTTGCAGCCTGCGCAGTATATTAGACCTTGCTTGTCGAAATTAAGCCTAGGCGAACTAGGCAATTAATCCGCCATGGATTAGTATGTGCAAAATCCTACCCACAATCAGAAAACATGGAATAAAGGAGTCGCGAAATATGATCAGCAACAAAAGGAGGTGTGGCCATGCCACAGGCCAGACGGCGCCACTTGCAAGTGGCCACAACACATGCTGCTCGAACCGGACCCTATTCTCGCCACACGCACATGAGTTGTGGATGGGCCCATACTTTCCGGCCCTATTTCCCATCGACCAATCAGGTCGCTTTAAATCCGCCACTCGCACACTAGAAGTGTGACCGCACTCATACTTGGCCGACCCCTCTTTTAATCGACCAATCAGGTCGCTCTAAACCTGCCATAGTATTAAAAGAGGCAAGGTTGTGCCAGATGACCACAATGCCAAATTGGCTTTCCAAAAGTCGCTCCAATACGCTAATTGGCATGCCAAACATGCCAAACGTGCTGTTTCGCTCCGGCATGCTAGTGACATGCCGAACATGCCATGCCTCGCCAAAACGCTAATTGGCATGCCAAACATGCCGAGCGTGCCACATTGCCACAGAAGCATGCCGAACGTGGAAATGTACCATAAATAGCGGGCCAACGTGCTAACCGACCTCTTGTTCATGGCCAAACACCATAACATATTCCAATTAGGGTATTCCGAACACGGCTCTGCCTTGGCGGCATTGGTCGAAACCCTAATTTCCAGTTGCGTCCCAATTACGCCATTTTGGCCCCACAACATGCCACGAGCCATGTGGGTCCCGCCAAACCCTAAAAATGGCGCCATTCTATAACCACCCGTGGCCATCCTTGTGCCTGTGGTTATTCCCATGTTATGGCTTGCCATAATTCCTTTAATGTGGCCATGGCTCCGATTGCATAAGACGCCACCGTGCCGCGGCCATGCCACACGCGCTAATTAGGGTTTCGATATGCCAAACTGTTAGAGCATTGTTCGGTTGAACCCACTAGCGTTAGTATGTCAGGTTAGTTGTCAATTTTAGTTTCCAAATTTCATTCTTGATTTAGCATACTAAAGATAGTTTCAGACTAGATTAGGTCTAAGAAGTTGAATCGAAGCTATCTTTAAAGGATGAAGATTGAAGATTGAAGACTGCAAGAAGACATCAACAAGTACTTCATCAACAAAGGTATGTGATTGATTTCATTTGGATTCTTGTTCAATTCTACCTTTCTAATCTATCAAGATATATGCTCACTATATGGAACAATTCTGATGACGGTAAACGTACATTTATGTATATATACTTAAGGTTATTTGATTCATTAACTTGGAGACAATAACCTTTATCATTATAAAGAATCTCATGTTATAATGAATGAGCTTACGAATCCAACGAGCCAAGAATCACTCAATTCCGAGTTATAACGATGAAGTTATGAGTGGTTTATTAAAGTAACAGTTATAAGTGTTGTTTTAATTGTTACAGTTCGTTAGTATGAAACAATCCATGGACTGTTTGTAACAGTACACGAACTTGGGCCCAATTGTGTGACTAAAAGGCCTTTTTGGTCAAGTTGGTGATGTTTCCTTATCTAGGCAAGATGGTTATTGGTCCAAACATATTTGATTACCATATTAAAGTGTTTGTGTTTCCTGCCTAAGTTAAAATGTGATTTATTCACATAAATACAATTTTTGCTAATTAGTTATTTATTTAATTATTTTGGCAAGAGTTGTAACTTAGGGAAGACTCCCATATTTAGGAGAGTCTTGAAAAAGGAAAATAGTCAAAACCCTTGCTTAGCTTCTAAGCTACCTTTTTCACTATAAATAAAGGGTTCACGAGTTTACACATTTTTATCCCCTTTGGAAAATTGGTGTAAGCTTTGAGGTTGTTTTCCACGTCTTCTGTTCTTCGTGAACAATAGTGAGATAAAAGTCTTTATATTGGGGATCACAAAGCCGAGTTGGATTTAATCTTCGTGATTGATCATACAACTTGTAATCTAGGTTTTTCACTTCTTGTCTATTCTAAGGTTTTCTCTTCTGATATAAAACCATTCTAGAGTTGTTGATCATAAACCCTAGGTTTTGATAGATTTCAGTTTCCGATCGTATACCAACACTTGTTAGTCGAAATCGGAGACTAGAAAGAAAAATTTCTATTGAGGCATCTCGTAAAAATCCTTGAGAAGTTTTAGAGAAGATATCTCTAGATTTATTCTAGTTGTTCTTGTTGTAGAGTTATGAGGTTTCTCTTCCTTTTACTGAAGAGTATAATAATCCCTAACCTACAGGTTTGTTTTTGATATTACTTTTACCTAGAAATTGTTTTTATCAAAACAAACACAAGATTTCCAAAACCTTGATTCACATCTAAAGGGAAATCAAACTGGTGTTTTGTGCAAACAAAATATCAAATCGTATCAATCGTGTTGGTGTATCTTTTAAAGAGAACCTTGGGTTCTGCTAGAAGATTTGTGTGAAGAATCTCTAAAGAGAATCGGTATTCTTCTAGGAGTTATACAAGTGCTGAAGAAGGTATTACATCTAGTCGGAATAGGCAGTAGGAAATTGGTATAAAAACTTTTAATCAGTGTGTGTTTATTCTGGACTATGTCTCAAGTTTTTTTTGCATTTGCGATTTCCTCCTTAACAAAATTCTGGTGTCTGTGTTATTTCTTTTCCGCATTATATTTTATTTATATAATAGAAATATCACAGGTTGTACGTTAAGATAAATCAGTTCTTGTATCCGGCCTTAGGGTTGTTGAGTGAATTGATTGACACTTGAACATTGGTCTTTGGTACCGTTCAAGTTAATCCTCTTATATTCAATCGTGCTCGCAAATCCCTATTTGTTGATTGCGGATTTAATCAAGAGATAGAGATATAAAACTCTTTGATATACTTTTTATAGATTGAGTCTAACTGTCTAGTTGATTCTTTTGAAAGTATATTGGAGTTTGTCTATTCAGATTGCCAAACGAAATTTTGGGTGTGGTTATTAGACCCATTCTTTTTCAACTGGTATCAGAGCACCCAAACACGCTAAGACCTCATAAGTTTGTGTTTGTAGCAATCTGATTCTTTGGACAGAGGTGCTATCTCTATAAACGTACCGCCAGTCTTCGATGGCAAGAACTATTTATGGTGGAAAATTGTTATGCGTTCTTTCATTCAAGCACGAGATTTTCAATCATGGGTTCGTATTTTTAATGGCTATGATCCTCCATCAGTTACAGTAGACGGTATAACTGTTGAAAAGAATATTGGTGATTATAATGATCTTGATATTCTTGTTGCAAAGCAAAATTCTGAAGGATTAAATGCGATCATCCACGCCATTACCCCATATCTTCAGCACCACGTTACTACGTGCAATAAGTCTATAGATGCTTGGGATATCTTAGAAACTGTATTCGAAGGGAATGCCGCAGAGAAAGAAGCAAGGCTTCAAAATCTAGCTTATGACTGGGAAAAACTTCGTATGTCTGATGATGAAACCTTTGATGAGTTTAACCAAAGACTTTCTCAAATAGTTAACTCCTCATTTGCGTTAGGAAGAACTATTCCGTAGAAAGATATTGTGTGCAAAATTCTCAGATCTCTACCATCAAGATACGAGTCTAAGAAACATGCCATTGAAGAAGGAAACGATCTTTCTACACTCTCCAGAAATACTCTTGCTGGAAAGTTAAATATCTTTGATAATGAACATGCAAGAAAAGAGGTGGTTTCTCTTAAAGCTGCAAACAATTCTGAATCCTCTAAGGATAAACCAGGTTCGCCAGACATTAAGGATGTTACTCCACGACAATTTTGAAAATTCTTGAGAGACAAGAAAAAGAGTTTTTCTAAAACTGTAACATCTCCTAAGGATGATGTACAATGCTATAATTGTCGTGGTTTCGGGAACTTGTCTTCAGTATGTCCTAGCTGGAGCCATAGACAATCGGCATATGCAGCAGATTTGCCTACTCTTGATGATGGACCTGAATTTTATAATCCCCAAGAGTCGGCTGGAGAGGTTGCATTAGCTTCTGGAAAAATTCTTGCGGATACTGATTCTGATTCTGACGAAGAAGTGTTCCATGTGGATCCGGTTGCTAATAACCTTTTTAAAGTAAGTCATAAAAAACTCTCGGAAGCTGAAAACACCATTTTCAGTGAGAAATTTAAATATGACAGACTTCGTAGTCGAAATAAAGACTTGCAAGACCAACTTGATTCTAGTGGTGCAAGAGATTATCTCAACGAAATACGAAAGCTTAAATAAGAAATTTCTGAAGGTCGTGATCGGGAAATTATTCTTCAAGCAAAGCTAGATAACTTGGAAAACATTGATATGAACTTGTTATTTGATTCAGAACGAGAAGATCTCAAAGTTATCATCCAAGAATGATCTAGTTATTGCGCTTGAGAAGGTCAAAATTTTGGAAGAAGAAAATTCGATATTAAAAGAGAGTTTGTCTAGAAATAACAGCTCAGATAAATTAACCTCGATATTGGGAGCATGTAGAATTCATCGTGATACACAAGGATTGGTCTATGAAGGAATAGGCGCTCCTAGTATTTGCAAAGAGGTAAAAATTTTCAAAGATAAATTTTCTTCTCAACCAAAACCTTTCACGGTTGACAAAAATAAAGTATCTCTATCAACTGTTGATAACGAAAAGAGGAAATCCTGTCAAGTTCCAAAGCAAGCACATAAACATTCAAGTAATACTAAACATAACTTTTTCCATTCTACTAAACATTGTTTTTATTGTGGAAAACCAGGTTACTTGCAAAGGAATTGCAGATTTCTTAAACGAGATAATACCAGATCTGATTATGTAAGGATGACAAGATCTGATGTTCCAAACTAGAGAAAAACTGAGTCTCATAATATCAGTTCTTTCAGTTTTCCCCCCAAGAAGTTTCATAATTATATTGGGGATACAAGGAAACACGTTGCTCCAAAAGCTGCTCAGAAATGGGTACCAAAGAAGACCAACAAAGAAACGAGTAATATTCAGAAGGATCTCCCATACAAGAGTTTGACAAGGGATAACTTCTTAAAAAGTATGGAACATTTATTGAAAGTTTCAAGGAAGTTGTTAAATTCCTAGATTTCATGTTTGATATTGTTTCGAATACCTGTTGTGAGCAAGATCTTGCTCACCTCAACACAACCTGATTGTGTTGAAAGTGCATCCTCACCAAGAAGCCCTACTAAATGCGGTGAGGATTGCAAAAGAATTGGGGCGCACATATTATGTTGGGAAATTTCTGAATATGTGGAACAATTTATTGTTTCAAGCTTGAGTTTAACTCGCTTACATATTCCTCGAAATATGTGTTGGTAAGTTTTCGCTTCAACCAAGTTTATCTTTACCTAGGGACGAAAGTCATGATATGTTTCAATCACTTTGAAAATTGCTTTGACGAGAAATGGTGTAACAAGTATATAACGTCCTCTAAGAATGATTCAATGATTGGAATGAGATTTTAGATTACATAACCAATGGTGGATATAAGCACTGTTGTGGAAACACATATATGTATAAGTCTTATTCCTTGAACTAAAGTTTGTGAACTTTGTTAATCAAGAAAACCGGAAGAATGACGCAAGCCAAGTCCGCGAACTCAGTCCGCGAACTGCCGAAGTTCTCATACCCGAGAATTTCTGCTGGAGTTGACAAACTGTTGCGTGATTACCAGTCCGCGAACCCATTCCGCGAACCGGCAAAGTTCTCTTTTCCAAGAATTTATGCTGGAGTTTGCAAACTCTTCCCGGTAACTTAAGTCCGCGAACCCAGTGTGCAAACTTAAGAAGGTTATATATCTAAAGATGATTTATGAACTTAAAATTAAAAAGACTAAGGAATGCAGTTTGCAAACCGTGGCTATAAAAGTTCATGAACGGATTCAAGTGAATCAAATCATCTTTGCTTCAATTGTGTCTTGTGTAGTTACATAAGATTTCCTTGCAATTAAACAACTCTCCAGCTAGTTCTTTTAAAGTCATTAGAACTAGTTATGGTGAAGATGAATATGGCTAGATACCACATGTATGATTCTTAATTACCTAACTTGATTTGTGATTGAAATTCTTAAATATAACAGGTTAGAAGCAATTATCAAAGCCATGGATATTGGATTTTATTGTCAAAGAAACGTTTTCATACTCTTATGATAACCATTCTTGGTGTAAATCCTTGTGGAAAAGTTTATTCTTCCTTCTAAGCATATCAATTCTTGTTCATACAAGTTTGTATCTTAGAAAAGATGATCAATCAGTTCTTGTATCCGACCTTAGTGTTGTTGAGTGAATTGGTTGACACTTGAACATTGGTCTTTGGTACCGTTCAAGTTAATCCTCTTATATTCAATCGGGCTCGCAAATCCCTATTTGCTGATTGCACATTGAATCAAGAGATAGAGATATAAAACTCTTTGATATACTTTTTATAGATTGAGTCTAACTGTCTAGTTGATTCTCTTGAAAGTATATTGGAGTTTGTTTATTCATATTGCCAAATGAAATTTTGGGTGTGGTTATTAGACCCCCGATTTTTCATAAACCCTAATTTAGCTAAAGTTTCCACGCCAACTAAGTTAGGTAATTTTCCTAAGGCCTTAAAGTTTGATGTAACAACATGGCCAATGTTGCCGGAGCCATATTTGGGTCTAACACCAATATGCCAAAATATCTGCCACGGCTATGCCAGGCGCCACTATGCCATTGGCATGCCGATATATGCCACTACGCCATTGGCGTGTGCCAATAACGCTACTGAGCTACCATCATGCGCCCACAGAATGTGGCCATAATCAATGGCCACCCTTTCTCATGAGTTACGATCTCATCCGTCCAAATTCTCCACAGAATTGACAGGCCTGTGGCAAGTTTTGGGCGACCAACCAAGACAATCCAAATAGCATCACGTGCTATTCTCCTGTGGCAAGTCTCCGGACTTTTACTTTCCACACATAGTAATCTTCTACACCTTTTCCACGAAAACACTCGAGATATCAAACATGTCAGAAACTGGGGGATGCTCATCAGGGTATTGATCTGGCAGTTTATAGCGTGTGGCGTGCAGAACGCCCATTATAAGAAAGTGTCAAAAAGCAGGGCAGTTAGTGGCGGTAAGAAGTAGTGGGTGTAAACTAACCAGTTTCCTACATGGTGGGAACGTGGTCTCTGGCAGTTACACATAATCCCACTTCTCCATTACTCAATCACTCCCACTTTCTACGAGACCATGGTGGATTCAATATAACTTGTATAAATAGGTTTTACCTATTTTTACAAAACAACAAGTTTTGGTCAGAACAACAACACAGTATCCAGAAAAACACCAAAGAACTGATAGCTTACATTCCGCAAGCCATTTCCAAATTCTGATACAAGTCATAAAATAACCACACCTTCAGAATTAACCATTCTGGTCTCAACACCTTCTTCGCTTCCCTCCATAAGACCAACCCTTCTCCTTCACTTTGTGACCGAACTAAGACTGGAACGACCATTTCTTGGTTTAGGCCAGGATTGTACAGATTGATCTCTTGAATCTAAAGTACTCTCGTGCAGTGCATTTGTTTTAGGTTTAGATTTATTACTCATCCACACACCCAAATTTACCAAAACCAGCAGAAACAGTTTTTACCCATTAACAACTGGCGACCACAGTGGGAGATTAATCTCTCGGTTGCAATACCAATTTCCAATTTCATTTTCCAATCCCAATTTCAATATGGTGGAGCTCAGGTCCGGGTCAACAACAAACCATGATGCCACTGGCGCTGAAAACGCCCTTGATACCAACCTTCCTTCCAGTGACATCAATGTGCCACCTGTCAGCATGATCAACACCCGCGGCGCCGCAGACTCTACCACCAACACCAGCGGCGTAGGAAACGTTCCTTCAGGTGTTAAACCTCCGATCACCAGAGCCAGAGCCGCTGCCGCCACCCCCATTGTTTCTTCAAGTGTGACGCCCCCAGTTGTCACCAGAGCTGCTATAACTCCACCATCAGGACGAGATACCGGAGGAGCCAGAGGAAGCCAACCCCCTCCAGAATCCGCCACTCGTTTGATGGTATTCTTCAATGATGTTGTAGTAAGATGGTTCGTTCAAGTCTTGTGAATTCAGATTTTTTTTAGACTTAAATTTTATAAATGATAATAATAAACTCAAATAAAAAGGTGATGTGAATATTGTGGAGAGACTGGGGCTAGGATTCCACCATTGGTCGATATTAGTGATTTAATAAAACAATAATTTTGCAACTCAACATTCAAATTGATTCTAATAGTATTGCCTAGACATGTAGATTTTTAAAAGAATAGATGTAAATCCAAGCATAGAATATCAAAACTCTAAAGCAAGCATATTCTATCAAGAGAAAATACACCTAACTAATCAAAATCATATAATCCATTTTTAGTTCAATGTGAAAATCATAATAGAATTGCTATAATTAATTCAAAATAAAGATATATCACTTTTACCGAAACAACAGCTTCCTCCATCGCCCCAAGGATTGGGTTTAGCTCTTCATCATGGAAACACGCTCAAAAGTTGATTTCATTGCTCAAATGGTGTTCACAAATATTGAAATGGGAGAAAATAATGATTAAACCGGGTTGTAACACTTATATTTGTTACAAAATCGGTTGTTACAAAGAACGATAAATATAAACTGTTGTTGCTGCTGTAGTGATACGACCCACGGCTCGTTGTTGTTTTCACTGTAGCATGAGTACCGGTTTTTTGTGGTCTTATGTTCTTCGTTTCTTCCCAGCAGCAGCAGAAAAGTATTCTCTGCAACTCTCGATTCTCACTCTGTTGTTGATCTAAACTATCCCAAAACTCCCTTTTTTCCTCTCTGAACGTCCAGCACCCTTTAAATACATAGCAGCACCACCAAATCTCCGCCATAATTCGAGATAATCCTCTCTTTATCACATTATTCTCCACTGCCAGACATGAGAAATAATTTCCATTTTTAGATCTTTCACGCGTCTGCAGAAATCTAACATACTTCAAACAGACTTATACACGTCCCAAAAGAAGATATACATGCTCTGAACTCGTGCAATCTTTCCCAGAATAAAGAAAATCTCGAGAATAACTCACGGGAATAAATGATACTCTATTTTCTTCCAAACCAACGTTGCAGCCCAATTTTCTCGATTCTAATGGACTTACCGGTTCTGTTTAAGTGTAACAGGCTCAAATCAATCAATTGGAGCATTTGAATCTCTCCAGAAATCTCCCAAATCAAATCCAGAAAATCCCGTAGTTTCATAGTATTTTCCATGAACATGTAGCTTTGTTTCCTTCTCAGCGATTATCTGGTCCAACTGGATTGAATCCAACACTACTACCATCTATGTTTAGCTCAAATAAACAAATCCAAAGAGTTTCTGCCCTTGAATCTCTCCAGAACATGATCAAAACTCGAACCCTAAATTTGGCCGTGTGCTGCAACATTTTCCCGCCAAAATCAAATTCAAACGAAGAAGAAAGGGTCTCCCCTTATCCAACAGTTGGGGTGCGAATAGCAAGAAGGCGCCCTTAGTAATTGAGGTGTCCCTTAACCAAAAGTGCGATTCCGAATAACATGTGTCCTCCCGGTGCTTTAGGCAACTTTTCGAGTCGATTTTTCCAACAATACCTATAAACACACA
Organism: Papaver somniferum; assembly: GCF_003573695.1. Lineage (NCBI taxonomy): Eukaryota > Viridiplantae > Streptophyta > Magnoliopsida > Ranunculales > Papaveraceae > Papaver > Papaver somniferum. Next base: position 143,557,158 of record NC_039362.1, read on the forward strand.
AAACACCATAATAAGTACAAAATCGAGTACCAAAAATACAAATAAATGAGGACAATTTATACAAAAAAAATGTGTCTATCAAATACCCCCAAACTTATTATTTGCTAGTCCTCGAGCAAATCTAATCTAGAAAATAAAATGACAACTCGCTAGGTGGCCCTAGCGACCGAGTTAATCTCAGGAGGGTTTACCAGAGGTGTACCAACAAAACCTTTACTCCAGACCCTAGATATCTACGAAAAACCTTGGAAGGCACTAAAGAATCTCCTTGGTTGGCATACAAACATTGACTATAGGAGGAAGTACCCTGATGCGAAATTCCAATTGTTGTACATGATTTTGCACTCAGCATACTATAATTCATATAATAGTGACAGAGCTCTACTCAGATAGTTTCTAGACATCATAACCGGAGTCAACCAATCACATGGAAAGATTAAGAAGATGGATAAAGAGAAAAATAGATGGTTTAAAGTGAACGGTGTTTCCCATATCTGTCTGAAGGACTCTGCCAAGATGAACCTATCCTAATGGACTGAGATGCCGGTATGACTAATATCAACACAACTGGCAAATACAAGGGGACCAGTGGTCGATAAACCTAACCCTAGGTCAACACAACTGGCATATACAAGGGCACCAATGGTCGACTTTATTGAATTTATTCCGGTTGGTCTGATGGTCTGGTCTCAATTTTTTTTTATTTTTTTGGTATATCAATAACCCTAATTCACCCTATCAATGGTAACAACTTGAATGGTGTGCCCCACCAAATCACTTAAAAAATAAAATAAAAACAGAAGGATTAGGATTCAACGAGATATGGCGAAACTACCATGTTTTTTTTTAATTCTAACTCTGAGCTTTGTGCTTTTATGAATAGACTCTTTAGATGTTTCCATCTAATCAGATTGGTTCCTGAACTCCTATAACCAAGATGTTCCCATCCACTTAGATTGGTTAGTGCCAACCTTAATAAGCATAAATTTCTAGGCCCTGGAGTTTATTTATTGCAGCTAAGAGCTGACAAAAAGTTTCTTCCCCACCCCCAAACTTAAATTTAACATTGTCCTCAATGTTCTAAAGATGAAATTAAAAGCATGAACAAGAAGAAACTGTTACCACTCGATGGATGGAAAAATAAATAAGGAAGGATATTACCGTAAGCATGAGTGTGGGTGCCTCCCAAGAAATGCTAAATTTAAAGTCTTTAGCTAGACATCAAATACCTCAAAAAGGATTGTCACCTTCCAAAGTCATATATCAATAGTCGAAATAATTGTGGGTCCATAAGACCAAATAGAGCTGACACTAGTATGAGACAACTGCACTGGTTCAGAAAAATGAAAAGAATGAGCACGTCCTCATCTAAGGTTTCTGTCAAGACAACTGGGTTTATCTGCGTCGCGTAATTGAACTTCATATGTGTGTCTCGATAAATAGATTCATCCGAAAAACGAGTCTCTAATACCTGGGTTACCTCATGGACAGTATCAGGAGGATCGGGTTACGGAGTCTGAAAAGACTCAAGTAATATCTCAGATGCACAAGGCTCGAGTCCCAAGTTAGGGACTCTAATTAGGGATACGAGACAATCAAAAGAACCATCACTACCCCCAAACTTAGGGTTTACAGACAAACCTCTAACTATTGCTTGAATTTATGGGTCCATAGAATCTTTAAAATACTCAAGAGCTTTTTCTAAAGATTGATCACATATCTGATCTAAGAGAATGGTTTCCTCAAAATCATCTAAAGAATCTACCAGTAAAGTGTCAAGCCAATTATCCTGAACCAAATCCTGAACTAAAGTGCTAATCATATTCACTTCTTCTAAATCATCGTTCTCATAAGGTTTTCTAGTAACATTAAAGACATTCAGTTCAGTGGTCATATTACCAAAGGATATGTTCATAAGCCCAGTCCTACAGTTGATGACAGCGTTAGCTGTGGCTAAAAATGGGCGACCTAAAATCATTGGGATTTGACGACTTGGGTCCTGAACAGGATGGGTGTCTAGAACAACGAAATCCACTGGATAAATAAACTTATCAACCTCAATCAGAACATCCTCTATGACACCACGAGGAACTTTGACAGACCTATCAGCTAACTATAATGTCATTTTAGTCGGTTTCAACTTACCAAGACCTGGATGGGTGTATACATGATACAGGAGTAAGTTAACACTAGCTCCTAAGTCAAGTAAAGCTTTATCGACCATGTGATTACCAATCGCACAAGATATGGTGGGGCATCCAGGGTCCTTATACTTAGGGGGTGTTTGTTTCAGAAGAATGGAACTTACTTGACCAGCTAAAAAGGCTTTCTTATGGACATTAAGCTTACGCTTTCGTGTATAAAGATCTTTAAGGAACTTGGCATAAGCAGGCATCTGCCTAATTTCTTCTAATAACGGAATGTTGATGTTCACCTGCTTAAATATTTCCATTATCTCGTTGAAAGTCGACTCCTTCTTTGTTGGGGCTAACAAATGTGGATATGGGGCTCTAGGCACAAAGGTAGACCTATCAGGAATTTCTTGGGAGTCCTTAGAGGCGGTTTCAGTTTCCTCGTCTACGGACTCCTCTTGGGAAGTAGAAGGTGGAACTACAGTATGTCCACTAGGCATGGCTACCTTATTGTCTACCGTTTTACCACTCCTAAGGGTTGTTATCGAGTTCACGTGGTTTGATGATTTCTCACCAGCTAAAGATATTTGATGGACTCCCCTAGGGTTGGGTTGTGGTTGACTAGGAAACTTTCCTTTTTCTCTCAATGTCTCATTTATCTGACTAACCTGGGTCTTCAACTCGGAAATAGCCTGAGAGTTAGCCTAACCTATTCTCTTATTTTCTTATAAACTTTGAGCAATAGATTGCTGAAACTGCACGGTGTTACGAGTTAACAAAGCAAGAGATTCTTCTAAACTCATAATCTTCTTATCCGAAGGGTTCTGAAACTGTACCGGAGCTGAAGGATTCTTAGTATAGCCAAAACCTGGGGGAACCTGAGAGTTACTGACCTTGATTCTGGCCCTTAGACCAAGAAAGGTTGGGATGGTTTCTCCATCCAGGGTTATAGGTTTCTAAATATGGGTCAAACTTCTGAAGGTTATCGAATCTAGTGTTGTTATAAAAAGCATTGGCTTGCTCCTCAACAGTATGGCCTTCCCAAAAAGGCTCTATTCTACCACTATTACCACTAGAATGACCTAATTCTAAGGCTTCTAACCTTTTGGCTATGGCTGCTATTTTAGCATCTCACTCATAAGATCCTTCTACCCTATTGACATTTCCTCTACTTAGAAGAATTGTCTTATGGGGTTCCCTACTATTTTCCCATTTTTGGGTCTTATCGGCGATTTCATTCAAAAATGTCATTGCCTCATCAACAGTTTTATTCTCAAACCCACCTGTGCATAAGGACTCAACCATGGTTGTTGTTGAATAATCTAAACCCTCGTAGAGGATCTGAACTAACCTAACCATCTCTAAACCATGATGAGGACATTGAGATATTAAGTCATTGAACCTTTCTAAATACCTATATAAAGATTCTCCCTCTTGTTGAGCAAAAGTACATATTTGTGTCCTAATAGACGATATTTTGTGCCTTGGGAAAAACTTCTGTATAAAGGCAGATGTAAGTTGGTCATAGGTTTCAATTGACTCAGAAGCCAAACTATACAACCAAGATTTGGCTTTATCTTATAAGGAAAAGGGGAATAACCTAAGTTTTAACGCATCATCACTAAGGTTTTTAATCTTCAGAGTACTATAAACTTCCTCAAATTCCCTAATATGAAAATAGGGGTTCTCATTCTCTTTTCCTAAAAAGATTGGGAGCATCTGTAAAGTCCCGGGTTTGAGTTCATAATTTGCGTCGGTTTCAGCTAACTTGATACAAGACGGCCGGGAGTTCCTAGTTGGGTTTAATAAAGCTTTCAAAGTTGTCATTTCTGACACTACCAAAGGACTAGGAGTACTTTCTTCACTAATGGTCAAGTTTTCAAAGATGAAATTTCCAAAGACAGGGCTCTCAAAAGACGAACTACTAGGTTTGTCACTAATCAAACGGCCTAGAGTGTTTCTTTTCCAAGCCCGCTTTCTAATAACCTCGGGCATACACTAGAAAAACAAAAGAAAAAGAAAGAAATCAAAAGGAAGGGGGTTCTATGCAAACACAAACAAGGCTGACTCCACCACAGCAAACCTACTGATTTCTATCAAACAAAAAGCATGATGGCTCCACTTAGATTGTTTCTAGACCAGCTTCTAATCCTTCGAAAGGGAATTCGTTACAATTTAAGAAAACCCCTCTGGAATCAATCCGAGTTAAAGTAAGTTGAATCGAGACGAGGAAAGCTCAGTGGATCTTTGATACCCAAGGCCTCACCGGCGTTACAAGGCGGCGTATTCAACTCACAGAAACCATCATGAACTTTGAAGCATGCTTAAAAGAGTAACCAATATTTTTCGAATGACTTTCCTATTAAGCTCGTTACCCTATAGGTCTCGTTCTAGTCAAATTTTAGGCTTAGGTTCGCGTTTGGTTTTGTTTTTCTAAGGCGGGCAAGAAGGGAACGGTGATGAAATTCGAACCCTTATCTTGTATGGCCAGTCCTTTCCCTTTACTAGGAAATTAAAGCAGCCGTTTTCAAATCCTCATCATATATGCAAACGAAGGAATACAGTAACTCGCTGACAGGGGATTCGCAAGTGTTTCGAAAAACTTACCTCCCGTACCAGACGGGGGATGAATCGTTGTAGTCAACTCGAGCCATGATTCCTATGTCATGTACGAACCCGAGGGTTCGAGGTGATATCGTAATCGCCGTCCTTCTCTGCAAACAATTGATATTTAAACTGCCCTTCCATAGGGTTTAAAAAAAAAAGTCCCAAAGTCCACAGTTCACAATCCAAAAATATAGTGCAAAATAATAGGAAAGTCTAAAAAAAAATAAAAAAAAAAAACTCTGAAGAATAAAAACAAAATAAAACGTCTCTTTTTTTTTATTATTAATTTTTCTTTTTCTTTTCTTTCGCTCCTTTCGCTGTGCTTTTACTCCAAATCTTTAAGTATTCACCAAAAGATTTGGCAAATTTTTCCTTCGCTCCAAATTCCAAAATCTGTAAGGAAAAGACAAAACCCCAAAACGTAAAGAAGAACAAATAAAAACCTAGAAAAAAAATCTAAAAACTCTAGCCTAAAGACAAGTCTGCGACGGCGGCGCCAAAAATTGATGGTATTCTTCAATGATGTTGTACTAAGATGGTTCGTTCAAGACTTATGAAAGCAGATTTTTTAGACTTAAATTTTATAAATGATAATAATAAACTCAAATAAAAAGGTGATGTGAATATTGTGGAGAGACTGAGGATAGGATTCCACCATTAGTCGATATTAGTGATTTAATAAAACAATAATTTCGCAACTCAACATTCAAATTGATTCTAATAGTATTGCCTAGACATGTGGATTTTAAAAAGAATAGATGTTAATCCAAGCATAGAATATCAAAACTCTAAAGCAAGCATATTCTATCAAGAGAAAATACACCTAACTAATCAAAATCTTATAATGCATTTTTAGTTCAATGCAAAAATCATAATAGAATTTCTATAATTAATTTAAAATAAAGATATATCACTTTTACTGAAACAACAGCTTCCTCCATCGCCCCAAGGATTGGGTTTAGCTCTTCATCATGGAAACACGCTCAAAAGTTGATTTCATTGCTCAAATGGCGTTCACAAATATTGAAATGGGAGAAAATAATGATTAAACCGGGTTGTAACGCTTATATTTGTTACAAACTCGGTTGTTACAAAGAACGATAAATATAAACTGTTGTTGTTGCTGTAGTGATACGACCCACGGCTCGTTGTCGTTTTCACTGTAGCATGAACGACGTTTTTTTGTGGTCTTATGTTCTTCGTGTTCTTCCCAGCAGCAGCAGAAAAGTATTCTCTGCAACTCTCGATTCTCACTATGTTGTTGCTCTAAACTATCCCAAAACTCCCCCTTTTCCTCTCTGAACGTCCAGCACCCTTTAAATACATAGCAGAACCACCAAATCTCCGCCATAATTCGAGATAATCCTCTCTTTATCACATTATTCTCCACTGCCAGACATGAGAAATAATTTCCATTTTTAGATCTTTCACGCGTCTGCAGAAATCTAACATACTTCAAACAGACTCATACACGTCCCAGAAGAAGATATACATGCTCTGAACTCGTGCAATCTTTCCCAGAATAAAGAAAATCTCGAGAATAACTCACGGGAATAAAAGATACTCTGTTTTCTTCCAAACCAACGTCGCATCCCAATTTTCTCGATTCTAATGGACTTACCGGTTCTGTTTAAGTGTAACAGGCCCAAATCAATCAATTGGAGAGTTTGAATCTCTCTAGAAATCTCCCGAATCAAATCCAGAAAATCCCGTAGTTTCATAGTATTTTCCGTGAACATGTAGCTTTGTTTCCTTCTCAGCGATTATCTAGTCTGACTGGATTGAATCCAACACTACTACCATCTCTGTTTAGCTCAAATAAACAAACCCAAAGAGTTTCTGCCCTTGAATCTCTCCAGAACATGATCAAAACTCGAACCCTAAATCTGGCCGTGTGCTGCAACATTTTCCCGCCAAAAGCAAATTCAAACGAAGAAGAAAGGGTCTCCCATTATCCAACAGTTGGGGTGCGAATAGAAAGAAGGCGCCCCTTAGTAATTGAGGTGCCCCTTAACCAACAGTGTGAGTCTGAATAACATGTGTCCTCCCAGTGCTTTAGGAAACTTTTCGAGCCGATTTTTCCACCAAATTTTATTTTCCAACAATATCTATAAACACACAAAACACCATAATAAGTACAAAATCGAGTACCAACAATACAGATAAATGAGGACAATTTAGACACAAAAATGTGTCTGTCATCCTTCCTGCCAAGGTTCGTTCCCGTAGCCGCTTCAACGTTCTCTCCACAAGACGCCACTCCTTCCTTCCAAGGTTTGTTCCCATAGTCGCCGCTCCTCTTGTCAAGGATTGTGATCGCAGCCAGCCAAGTTTCTTCTGATCACAACTACTGCCAAGAATCGTTGCTGCTCGTTTGTTGATACCAGCCAGAGCTTCACCATAACAATAACCACTATAAAGAATATTTCGTTCATGTGATGTTCCAAGCATCCCATCCAGGAGAGTACAATAAGCTTGTATCAAATCACAGAGGCGTGGATTCAAGGCGGTGCAATCAAAGTAAGCTACACTTGGGGACTGAAGCCTCCTTCATGTTTAGAAGTTTAAACACAGTCACCGCCTAACTAGCGAATGCAATGGAAGCACATCTTCCATGAGAAAATAAGCTCAATACAACTACACATGGGTATTTTTGTCACGTTGCTTACTCACGGGAGAGCCTGATACACCTAAAGCCCAATCATGTGCGAAGGACATGCCTAGCGGAGACAGAGCTAAGTAACTATACTTAAACTAAATGTTTTATATCTATTAGGCACATCAAATAAATTTTAAATCTCTTAGTGTTGAGACGTGAAAATTTCTCAACACTCACTACTGTGTTGCCAGGTAAACTGCATCAACACATTTTTCCTCTTAGTGTTGAGACGTGTAAATTCCTCAACACTCACTACTATGTTTCCAGGCATGCTGCCTCAACACACCTTTCCTCTTAGTGTTGAGACGTGTAAATTCCTCAACACTCGCTACTGTGTTGCTAGGAATGCTTCCTCAACACATCCTTCTCTTAGTGTTGAGATGTGTAAATTCCTCAACACTCACTACTGTGTTTCCAGGCATGCTGCCTCAACGCACCTTTCCTCTTAGTGTTGAGACGTGTAAATTCCTCAACACTCACTACTGTGTTGCTAGGCATGCTTCCTCAACACATCCTTCCTCTTAGTGTTGAGACATGAAAATTCCTCAACACTCACCACTGTGTTGCCAGGAAAACTGCCTCAACCCATTTCTACTCTCAGTGTTGAGACGTTTAAATTCCTCAACACTCACTATTGTGTTGCTAGGAATGTTTCCTCAACACATCCTTCCTATTAGTGTTGAGACATGAAAATTTCTCAACACTCACCACTGTGTTTCCAGGCAAACTGCCTCAACACATTTTTCCTCTTGGTGTTGAGACGTGTAAATTTTTCAACACTCACTACTCTGTTGCTAGGAATGCTTCCTCAACACATCCTTCCTCTTAGTGTTGAGACGTATAAATTCCTCAACACTTACTACTGTGTTGCCAGGCATGCTGTCTCAACACACCTTTCCTCTTAGTGTTGAAAAGTGTAAATTCCTCAACACACACTACTGTGTTGTTAGGCATGCTTCCTCAACACATCCTTCCTCTTAGTGTTGAGACGTGAAAATTCTTCAACACTCACCACTGTATTGCCAGGAAAACTACCTCAACACATTTTTCCTCTTAGTGTTGAGACGTGTAAATTCCTCAACACTCACTACTGTGTTGCTAGGCATGTTACCTCAACACATCCTTCCTCTTCATGATGAGATGTGTAAATTCCTCAACACTCGCTACTGTGTGGCCAGGCATGCTTCCTCAACACACCTTTCCTCTTAGTGTTGAGACGTGTATATTCCTCAACACTCACTACTGTGTTGCTAAGAATGCTTCCTCAACACATCCTTCCTATTAGTATTGAGACGTGTAAAATCCCCAACACTCACTACTGTGTTGTCAGGCATGCTGCCTCAACACACCTTTCCTCTTAGTGTTGAGACGTGTAAATTCCTTAATATTTAATACTGTGTTGCTAGGCATGCTTCCTCAACACATCCTTCCTCTTAGTGTTGAGACGTGTAAATTCCTCAACACTCACTACTGTGTTGCCAGGAATGCTTCCCCAACACACCTTTCCTATTAGTGTTCCTCAACACATCCTTCCTCTTACTGTTGAGATGTGTAAATTCCTCAACACTCACTACTGTGTTTCCAGGCATGCTTCCTCAATGCACCTTTCCTCTTAGTGTTAAGACGTGTAAATTCCTCATAACTCACTACTGTGTTGCTAAGCATGCTTCCTCAACACATCCTTTCTATTAGTGTTGAGACGTGTAAATTCCTCAACACTCAGTTGCCAGGCATGCCGCCTCAACAGACCTTTCCTCTTAGTGTTGAGACGTGTAAATTCCTCAACACTCACTACTGTGTTGCTAGGCATGCTTCCTCAACATATACTTACTCTTAGTATTGAGACGTGTAAATTCCTCAACACTCATTATTGTGTTGTCAGGCATGCTGCCTCAACACACCTTTCCTCTTAGTGATGAGACGTGTAAATTCCTCAACAATCATCACTGTGTTGTCAGGCAAACTGCTTCAAAACATTTTTTCTTCTTAGTGTTGAGACGTTAAAACTCCTCAACGCTCACCACTGTGTTTCCAGGAAAACTGCCTCGACACATTTTTCCTCTTAGTATTTAGACGTTCAAACTCCTCAACACTCACCATTGTGTTTCCAGGCAAACTGCCTCAACATATTTTTCCTCTTGGTCTTGAGATTCCTCAACACTCACCACTGTTTTTCCAGGCAAACTTCCTTAACATTTTTTTTTCCTCTTAGTGTTGAGACGTTTAAACTCCTCAACACTCACCATTGTGTTGCCAGGTAAACTTCTTCAACACATTTTTGCTCTTAGTGTTGAGACGTTCAAACTCCTCAACACTCACCACGATGTTTCCAGGCAAACTTCCTCAACACATTTTTCCTCTTAGTGTTGAGACGTTCAAACTCCTCAACACTCACCACTGTGTTGCCAGGCAAACTGCTTCAACACATTTTTCCTCTTAGTGTTGAGACGTTAAAACTCCTCAACACTCACCATTGTGTTTCCAAGCAAAATTCCTCAACATATTTTTCCTCTTATTTTTGAGACGTTCAAACTCCTCAACACTCACCATTGTGTTGTCGGGTAAACTGCCTCAACACATTTTTCCTCTTAGTGTTGAGACGTTCAAACTCCTCAACTCTCACCATTGTGTTGCCAGGAAAACTTCCTCAACATATTTTTCCTCTTGGTGTTGAGACTTGAAAATTCCTCAACACTCACCACTATTTTTCCAGGAAAACTGCCTCAACATATTTTTTCTATTAGTGTTGAGACGTTCAAACTCCTCAACACTCACCACTGTGTTTCCAGGCAAACTGCTTCAACACATTTTTCCTCTTAGTGTTGAGACGTTTAAACTCTTCAACACTCACCATTGTGTTGCCAGGCAAAATGCCTCAACACATTTTTCCTCTTATTGTTGAGACGTTCGAACTCCTCAACACTCGCCATTGTGTTTCCAGGCAAACTGCCTCAACACATTTTTCCTCTTAGTGTTGAGACATTCAAACTCCTCAACACTCACCATTGTGTTGCCTGGCAAACTGCCTCAACACATTTTTCCTCTTGGTGTTGAGACGTGAAAATTCCTCAACACGTACCACTCTGTTGCCAGGCAAACTACCTCGACATTTTTTTCCTCTTAGCGTTGAGACGTTCAAACTCCTCAACACTCACTACTGTGTTTCCAGGGAAACTGCTTCAATACATTTTTTCTCTTAGTGTTGATACGTTCAAACTCCTCAACACTCACCACTGTGTTTCCAGGAAAACTGCCTCAACATATTTTTCCTCTTAGTGTTGAGACGTTCAAACTCCTCAACACTCACCATTGTGTTTCCAGGCAAACTGGTTCAACACATTTTTGCTCTTAGTGTTGAGACGTTCAAACTCCTCAACACTCACCATTGTGTTTCCAGGAAAACTGCCTCAACACATTTTTACTCTTGGTGTTGAGACGTGAAACTTCCTCAACACTCACCACTGTGTTGCCAGGCGAACTTCCTCAACATATTTTTCCTCTTAGTGTTGGGACGTTAAAACTCCTCAACACTCACCACTGTGTTTCCAGGCAAACTGCTTCAACACATTTTTACTCTTAGTGTTGAGATGTTCAAACTCTTCAACACTCACCACTGTGTTTCCAGGCAAACTGCCTTGCCTCAACATATTTTTCCTCTTAGTGTTGAGACGTTCAGACTCCTCAACACTCACCACTGTGTTGCCAGATGTTGAGACGTTCAAACTCCTCAACACTCACCACTGTGTTTCCAGGCAAACTGCTTAAACACATTTTTCCTCTTAGTGTTGAGACGTTCAAACTCCTCAACACTCACTATTGTGTTCACAGGCAAACTGCCTTAACACATTTTTCCTCTTAGTGTTGAGACGTTCAAGCTCCTCAACACTCACCATTGTGTTGCCAGGAAAACTGCCTCAACACATTTTCCTCGTAGTGTTTAGACGTTCAAACTCCTTAACACTCACTACTGTGTTGTCAGGAAACTTGCCTCAACACATCTTTCCTCTTAGTGTTGAGACGTACAAATTCCTCAACACTCACTACTGTGTGGTCATGCACACTGCCTCAATACATTATAGTGCTGACGGCTCCACCACCTCAACACTCATCTTTGTATTCAAGGCTCGATACACCAACACTACATGGCACTAGTACTCCGTGGCCAAGACAGAAGTGCGTCAGCACAAAGATTGCGGATTGCTCATGCCTCTTGCCAAAGGTCAATCGAATTTTCCTAGTAATCTTCTCATGTCTTGCCTTTTCGATTTTTTTATCCTTGTGTGTCACCATCTCATGCTTACCCCGCAAGCCACTCTTACGTGCTAAGCAGTGGACTTAATATAGATGGTGGTTTTTAATTCAGGGATGAAGTTGTGAATTTCATGCATTTAATATACTGTCACTCTGCAAAGAGACAGAGCCATGTAAAATTGATGGGTTTCCAACCTTTTCACTGGCACATTTATTGAGCAATTCAATATATTCACATGAAATTTACCCAGAATGGTGCATGTAACAACAATCCCAGATGTTCTGTAAATTTTGGCACCTTGCCTGTATTATTCAGTTAATATATGTTTCTTTGAACGCTTTCTGCGTTGTGTTCCCTGGATGAACCCTTAATATTGATATGGCATGACAATTTATGTTCACTCACAGAAGAGTAGCACGAATTTCCAAGTATCAAGGCTAAGGTCCTTGCATAGAGTATTCAATCACAAAGCATACTGCTCTCTTAGCAATGAACTTAAAGAACTCTGTGTCAACACATAGAATTCAATCATTTTTGTGATAATTCACAAGATTTAGATATTACCCTGACTAATTTGCAAAAATTATGGTTTTGCACCGTGCGCAGTATATCATACCTTGCTTGTCGAAATTAATCCGCCATGGATTAGTAGGTGCAAAATCCAACCCACAATCAGAAAACAAGGAATATAGGAGCCGCGGAATAGGAGAAGCAACAAAAGGAGGTGTGGCCATTCCACAGGCCAGCCGGCGCCACTTGCAAGTGGCCACACCCCATGCTGCTCGAACTGGCCCTTATTCCCGCCACACGCACATGAGTTGTGGCTGGGCCCATACTTGTCGTCCCTATTTCCTATCGACCAATCAGGTCTCTTTAAATCCTCCATACGCATACTAGAAGTGTGGTTGCACTCATACTTGGCCGGCCCCTCTTTTAATAGACCAATCAGGTCGCTCTAAACCTTCCACAGTATTAAAATAGGCAAGGTTGCGCCAGATGATCACAATGCCAAATTGGCTTTCCAAAATTCGCGCTAATACGCTAATTGGCATGCCAAACATGCCAAACGTGTTGTTCCGCTCCGACATGCTAGTGACATGTCGAACATGCCATGCCTCGCCAAAACACTAATTGGCATGCCAAACATGCCGAACGTGCCACTTTGCCACAAAAGCATGCCGAACGTGGCAACGTACCATAAATAGCGCGCCAACGTGCTAACCGACCTCTTGTTCATGGACAAACGCCATAACATATTCCAATTAGGGTATTCCAAACACGGCTCTGCCTTGGTAGCATTGGTCGAAACCCTAATTTCCAGTTGCGGCCAATTACGCCACTTTGGCCACACAACATGCCACAATCCATGTGGGACCCGCCAAACCCTAAAAATGGCGCCATTCTATAACCACATGTGTCCATCCTTGTGCCTGTGGTTATTCCCATGTTATGGCTTGCCCTAATTCCTTTAATGTGGCCATGGCGCCGATTGCATAAGACGCCACCGTGTCGCGGCCATGCCACACGCGCTAATTAGGGTTTCGATATGCCAAACCTTAATTTAGCTAAAGTTGCCACGCCAACTAAGTCAGGTAATTCTCCTAAGGCCTTAAAGTTCGATGTAACAACAGGGCCAATGTTGTCGGAGCCATATTTGGGTCTAACGACAATATGCCAAAATAGCTGCCATGGCTACGCCAGGCGCCACTATGTCATTAGCATGCCGCTATATGCCACTACGCCATTGGCGTGTGCCCATAACGCTACTGTGCTACTATTAGGCGCCCACAGAATGTGGACATAATCAATGGCCACCCTTTCTCATGAGTTACGATCTCAGCCTTCCAAATTCGTCACAGAATTGACAGGCCTGTGGCAAGTTTTGGGCGACCAACCAAGACAATCCAAATAGCATCACGTGCTATTCTCTTGTGTCAAGTCTCCTGACTTTCACTTGCCACACATAGCAATCTTCTACGCGTTTTCCAAGAAAATATTCGAGGCATCAAACATGTCACAAACTGGGGGATGCTCATCAGGGTATTGGTCTGGCGGTTTACAGCGTGTGGCGTGCAACACACCCATTATAAGAAAGTGTCAGAAAGCAGGGAAGTTAGTGGTGGTAAGAAGTAGTGGGTGTAAACTAACCAGTTTCCTACATGGTGGGAACGTGGTCTCTGGCATTTACACATAATCCCACTTCTCCATTACTCAATCACTCCCACTTTCTACGAGATTAGGGTGCGTTCAATATGACTTGTGTAAATAGGTTTTACCTATTTCCACAAAACAACAATTTTTGGTCAGAACAACAACACAGTATCCATAAAAACACCAAAGAACTGGTAGCTTACATTCCGCAAGCCAGTTCCAAATTATGATACAACTCATAAAATAGCCACACCTTCAGAATTAACCATTCTGGCCTCAACACCTTCTTCGCTTCCCGCCCTAAGACTAACCTTTCTCATTCACTTTGTGACCGAAGCAAGACTGGAACGACCATTTCTTGGTTTAGGCCAGGATTGTACAGATTGATCTCTCGAATCTAAAGTGATCCCGTGCAGTGCATTTTTTTCTCATCCACACACCCAAATTTACCAAAACCAGCAGAAAAACTTTTTACCCATAAACAGTTGTAAACCGCCAGATCAATACCCCAGTGAGCATCCCCCAGTTTGTGACATGTTTGATGTCTCGAGTAAGTGGGTCGAGTCGTGAGACTCGTCGTTGAAAGCAGCACACCGTTCTTTTAGGTCAAATAATAAATTATTTTTTGTGAAACCAATATTTATAAAACATCGCTTATAATCGATGTGTATGAAGCATCGCTTTTAAACAAGCAGCTTAAAATAATTGATGGGCAAGAAGCATCGTTGTTTTAGAGCTCGATCGAATCAGTCACGAATTGAGCGTCTTAAAAGAAGTAGCACGACCGGCCAACTATGGGTGATCGTTCGAGAACCCTATGGGTGAACTACCGCTTGGTCGATCACTCCTTCTGGAGGAGGGGTGGCCGGTGATCACAGCGTCACCTTGTTGGCCACCTAGAATCCAATCTAAACTGTCTGACCCGGGTAGCAAAATTGGACGGACGAGATGATCCACGGCAGTTGTATGCTGCCATTGATCGTATTTTAGGGTTCGAAGCCGTGCGGCCACCCTAACATTAGGCCAAACGATTTATGGTGTTTGCCACTGATTTGGACAGGCCGATTAGATACACGTACAAATGGGTTGCTAGTGAGTGTGTAAGCATCTCGTTGGCCTCCTGAAATTAGATCTAGGCCGTCCGACCAGGCTGGCAAAGATGGACGACTGTGATCAATTTGCGGCAGTTGTGCAACGCCGCTTATTCAATTTAGGGTTTTATAAGCGCGCAATCGCCCTACTTTAGGCAAGCGGTTCGACGTGCTTCTGGATCACCGCATGTAATTCGATCAGCTGGGGATGGAGATGAGCCGACGACGATCATGTTGGCGCCTATTTGATCGTCTGAAATTGGATCTAAGCCATTAAATGTGGCTAGCGAAGATGGATGGTTATGATCGATTTACGATAGTAGCATACTGCCGCAAACACCAATTAAGGTTTCAAAGTAGCGCGTTCACCCTACTTTGGGTGAACGATTCTATATGATCTTGGCTTGCCGTGAGCAAGTCGATCACTCATGGGTGTAGGTGGGTCGGCGGTGAACACGCCGACGCTTCTTTGATCGTTCAAGATGCGATCTAAGCCGTCCAACTAGGCCGGCTAAGTCGGACGGTCGTGATGTTTCTAAGACCGTTTTGGCCGGTCTTAGCTCGTTTGAGATTATTTTCAAGTAGCGCGAACGCCCATGTTTGGGTTAACGCTTGAAGCGTTTGTGAATGAACAAAATAAGACTCGATCGACTAGGGAACTAGTGGGCCCACCGGTGGTTAATACGGTGATTTCCTAGTTCCGCCAGGAGTAGTCTAGGCTTGCTGAATCGCGCGGCCAAATCTTGTGGTCGTGATTATTGTTGAGACTGATATGAACAGTCAAGATTTAAGGAATTTAAAAACGTTCGATCGAGCTAACTTTTAATTAAAAGTGCGTCGATACGAAAGTATCTTTGACAGAGAGTGATGCAGCATGTGTGAGTATTTTCATGCAGATCTCAATACTGACACTTCGGGAGATTCATGCTACTCTGCTGCGAGTGAACGATAATCGTCATGTCATGCCAATATTGAGAGTTCAGCTGAGGACACAACATAGGAAAACACTAGGAAGGTCATGCATTAGTGAATAATGCAAATAGGTTAAAGTTTACAGAATATCATGGGTTGTTGCTTCACACCATTCTGAATAAACTTCATAAATATGTTGAATTACTCAATACATATGTAAGTAAAAAGGTCTGGGCACTCATTACTTTTAGATGGACTTTATTCCTTTGCAGGATGACAGCGCATTAAATACACGGTTTTACAATTTTAACCTTGAACTAAAAACCACCATCAACAACCTGGTACAACAACATCGCACCAGGAAGTATCACAAGTTGGGGAGAAATGGCTAATGCTTTCTACAGAAAATTGTTCTTCTTTTCAGAGAAAATCACCCTCTCTGATCTTGGAAGGATGTTTCAAAGGAGCAATGAACATCCTAATGATTATGTGAAAATGTTCAGAGTTCAAGCCCTGGACTGTCATGACCCAAATGTCACAGAGCACCAACTTATAGACTTGTGCATCAATAGAACGATCCCGGTCTACAGAGCTTTACTGGAAAATCTCCGGTTCCAGACCTTTTCAAAACTTCATGAAGCAGCTAAGAGATCAGCAACTATCGCACCTGCTTTACTGGAGAGAGCTAAAGCTACAAAAGCTGAAGAACCACGAGAAACTCAAGGTAGAAGACGTTTGATCAACAAACAGTACAACTTCCAACCTTCCATAAACATTGTTGCAGAAGGGAGCAAACGAAAATCCGAGCCACAACGCAAGCATACTTCCTCAGCTCCTTCAAAAGCACAAAGGATAATCAAACCCGAGACGCACAAGCTTCTACCCAACGCACAGGAACAGATCAAGAAGCACATGATTTCCCTTTTTCCATTGAAAAGGTGATTGAACTACTAGATGTCTGGGTCCAAGACGGTGCAATCAAGTTACCTTATGTCAAGAAAGAACCAACTAAAGAGGACATGGAAAATCCTCGTTACTGTCGCTTTCACAGATTCGTCAATCATCCACAGGTGACTGCAGAATTTTAAAAGCACATCTTCAAAGAGAAGGTTGATCCACAATAGCTTCAACTGGGGACTGAAGGAGTATGTAAGAATTATCTCCCAATCAGAACCTTTACACTCTCTGAACAATCAGTCAAAGAATCAGTTCAATCGTTGATCGAGCATATCTGTGAACTGTTCTATCTGTCTAAGGCACAAATGAAAGACATGTTCGCAACATCTAATTACATTGTTTCAGACGTCTGTCCATCCTGGAAATACTCCTTGAACCTTCATCCACAGACAAGGAGATGCACGACTGGGGACTGCTTACCACATTCCATCTCAGAGGAAATGAATTCGGAAGAATGTTGATCGATGTTGACACCACCATCAACATCATTCCACTAAAAACCTTCTGAGCCACAAGCATCACTCGATAAGAAAGTGATCCCATCTCAATCAGATACCTCGAAGGAACGCTCGGAAATACTTGTAGCTACATCGCTCTCTAAGTGAACATAAGTTCAACCTGGACAGAAACCAAGTTTCACATAATCAGGAAGATCCAAGATATGACATGTTCTTCAGATGGATCCACGTTGAAAACATGGATACTTACAAAGCGCCTTTAGTTGCACATCTCTCAAACGAATAAAGTTCTGATTCAGAAGATTTGGCGGACATTTCATCATCAAAGCACTTGGAGGAATTTCGAACTTTGACGAGGTTGAAGCAAGAACCTGCAAAATATGCATAGACATTTATCAAGAGGTTCCGCACTCAGCCAAGTATCATTCCATCCATGTCTATGTCATTTATTTCCTCACATGCTATCCTAACATGGGGACTCAATTCTGCTAGCAACTCTGCAAGACGTTATAAATGGTAGCTTCACCGCATTAGTTTTTTACCAAGTGGTTGAATCTGACATTTCTCCGAATCTAGCACTGAGACATTCATTATTGAGATGATGTACAAACACGGAAAAGAACACTTTGGGCGTTTCTCCATAGCCTTGCAGGAGTGTCCATGTGTGCCACAAAATCAGAAATCTTTGATGTCTGCACAAGTGTTGAATCCCACTACCGCAATGAAAGGAATGCTGAATCAACAGAAGATACTCAGAGACGAGACGATCAAACCTAAAATATTCGATTCTTAAGGGATGTGACTCTTCAAAGCTCAAGCATCTAAGAAGCCGTCAAATTTTACTCCCAATCAAAGAGTACACTTTCTATGATAGCGCCTCTAGCTTCAACACGAATATCTCGACACACTGATTTAATACCAAGATGGTCAAAGTGTAACTGAACTACAATCGATAAGTCTTCATTATCCCATGATAAGACTTCTGAAGCAGATGCAACATCATTCATCCATGGATGGCACAAACTCCTTCAACATACACTGGAGACTTGATCTTATTGGAGAAATCGATTCTATTTCAATAAATGTTATCCACATAACAAGTTATTACAACCTGATGTGATTCCATGGAACTTCATCAACGGGATCTCTCTACATCACAAGCCCTTGCACGACTGAGGAACTTCCTATCTTCACTGATCACATCCAAAATGAACACCACTGCTGCTATCTGCCGCAACAACGTCGATTCACTGATGAAGCCAGTTCACAGTAAAGTCATACTATTCAGGAGAATTTGGGTTGAACTCCCGGCACATCATCTTATGGATGCTCAACCCACCAATTTCGTGAATGTAAAGGCTCACCGTATGGAGGATAATCATGGTTCTAACTTTTCGGTCTCTAAAGCAACTTCAACCATGGTATCAACATCAAAACTGATCTCTATAGGAACTCCATCCATGGTATCAGCATCAACAAGGATCTCTGGAGCGTAATCATTCTGATCTCAGCATTTACAACAGTCTTACGAGCAACATTCCATTCCATCAACTATCCGTTCTCTACAACCTAAGTCTGGAAGTGTTACTCGATGGATCATACTTCTCCAAGCACTAATGACTCATATCAAGACGTGTAGACATGAAAACATGTTAACATCTCTTCCCAAAACTTGCACGACGGACGGGGACAAGCTAAAGTCTTCTACAAGATGTTCTCATCACCTCTATAAATGAGATACAACACACTTCAGACCATGGGTTTATAAAAACGTAGCAATTAGTGAGGAATGGTACAATACTTCCTTGACAAAAAATGTTCGTCTACGTATCTACTACAACATACCAAAAGGGCGCATCAATCAGACATACGAGTAGAAAGATATAGCTTCCACACTCAGGTTTATGAAATCTGAATATGTGCACGGGATTACGAGTTATGAATGTGCACGCGTCGTTGAATGCTCTAGACATCTCCAAACTGAATGATTCTTTTTGAATATGATTCCTCAATCTCTTAGCTACGAAAGTTTGGGTCAATTATCAAATTCCGACATCGTATGAAGTTTCAGCAACTTCCAGAGCGGATGACATGCAAGCAGAAATTTCTAGACGGGATTGATAACACTCACAGTCGAACGACGTACCCCTTGGTATTTCCACAAAGTCTTTGAACCTCGATATCTCCACCTTTATATAAATAAGAACGAATAAAGAGAAGAAACGAAGAGAAGATCCCACCAATACTAGGGACTGATAGTCTGCCATTGTAATGCTGCAGTCCCTGCATGATGGGTCCATAAGTTTCGAAGACGCAAGCAAATAGATGTCTTTGCAGCAAGCTCGTCTATTGAAATATTACATTGTCTTGCGCAAAGCGGCAGCTTGGAGCAATTGATGAAAAATCTAAAGGCAGGTCATTCTCTCCATAAAGATGTCCATTACAACATATCCAAAATTCACAGTAATTGGATGAACCAGCTAAAATATTCTGAAGAAGAATCGTGATCTTCCATGCATATGGACGTTCGTCCACTTCATTCAATCAGAGTCAAAGAGACAAGAAAGGTTTTTGATATTCATGAAGTAAAAAAAATCTAAAATAATCAAGCGAACATCTACACCTACAAAATCAAAATGATGTTCAATTGCTACAGTAATTGATCGTCAGATTCGTCATCATCCTCGCGATAAGAATCTTCTTCAAGCTCGTTATATTCAGAGTTTTCCTCATAAATCTATTCGAGATGAAATTCAGAATCATCACAGACTGCATCCAAATAGTCATTTTCCTTACGTTCTGGAAATCGATCTTGACTAAACGTTCAACCTCCATACCGGGTGGATACGGCTCAACTCTACGACTAATGGGTTCCTAGGAAGGTTCGACTTCATCTGAATAGGAGTTACACCATCGACGAATGATCATGGCTCGTCCTCAGCCGCTAGTCTTGCTCCCAAAATCAGACGATGTTTCTGTCGATAAGCATCCAGCTTTTCATCTTCGGCTATGTTCTTCCTCAACTGATCGAGAGGCGTACCACGAATCAACTCCCTCGTATCAGGACGATTCACCTTGGCATGAACATTTGCAAGGGCGCCATCTTTGGTTTGGTGTTTCCAGATTGTTTCCCAGAAGAAGCAGAGACATGGGTATAATCAGGGGCTACCATTATCTGTTACGAAAAGTGTGGAGTCAAACACATGGTAACAATACACGCAAAAATGGTAATTCATAACACTTTCATGTTTATGATTCCACTAACTGTAGTGATTGTGATACAAGAGTTAACACTTCAAAACTCGCTTGTTTCTTTAAACCTACAAAATGAGTAAAACTTTAGTTTTCAAAAATCGAAGCCTGATTTTTCATGAAGTCATGAACATAATTTCCACCATGTGAACATTCACCATTGAGTTATGATAAACTCACACCAAGACAATATTTGAACACATATAATTGTCTACTTTTAAAGATTACTCAAAATCAATTTTTGATTTTAACAAAATAATAAAATGTGAATTACTCACGTAAATAAAAAAATATATATATGATATATTTTTCGTGAATATTCTCGTATTAAAAAGAAAATTCCCTCGTACGATAGTACGTCTTTGAAACGAAGGTTTATTTCGATTTTGTGAAAACTCACACTTTTAAGGTAAAATTTTGGTTTTCAACAAAGCTCATAAACAAAATTTTATCATTAGACATATGTCTATAAAAAAAATCTCTTCTAAGTCAGGGATTATTGTTCTTTTCTTAAACTAACGAACAAACGTCCAAAACCTAATTCCACAAGGATTTCCTTTCTTGTGCCCGGACCCGTGAATCCTAAATTGACCAAGGTTCCATCACCAAATCAGCGGTGCTACACCAATCTACGCTCATTAGACGATGCTCTATCATGCTACTGGGATCTTCGTTCAATCCATGGTTCACTCGTACAATCGAAAATCCGGTAACATTATATCTTATGACTAAGTTCAATTAC
Organism: Papaver somniferum; assembly: GCF_003573695.1. NCBI lineage: Eukaryota > Viridiplantae > Streptophyta > Magnoliopsida > Ranunculales > Papaveraceae > Papaver > Papaver somniferum. The sequence goes on from NC_039362.1 coordinate 143,578,371, forward strand.
TTATTTTGTCTGTAACTAAAAAAAAATCACCATCCAGTGCTGACTGAGGAATATGTCTGTCCCTCACTAAGCAGGGGACTTAATGTTGATGGTGGATTTTGGCAAAGGATAAAATCGTAACCTTATATATTTCTGATCCAGTAGTCAGATGAATATTAAGATTTATGTCTCTCATTGAAGCATGAAAACTCATTCCACAAGAACCTCTGACTGAGTATATTGTCTCTCAGAGCATACATGAATATGAAGTCTCTCAATTGAGGCAACGACACATTTCATGAATACTGAGCAATTTCAGTAATCACTTTTATATAGAATCGAACGATCTGACGGCTCCTAGACAGCTTGCCTGCTAGTATACAGCGATAACGTCTTCAAGACGTAACAATGTTTTCCCTGAATATATAAAAGACATGTGTATAGAATCTTAATGATTGGACGGTTCCTAGACAGCGTGTCTGCTGGTATAGAGCAATAACATCTTCAGGATGCAACAACGTTTTCCCTGACTATGCATAATAAATAAATATGACGCTTCAACTAGCTCATATCGCTCACCTCTCGAATAATTAATGATCCTAGACAACGTGCTAGTATATAGTCATCAATTAACTATTTCTAGTCATTAGATTCGTTAACTGAATCTCTAGAAAATATTCTACATTCTTCATAATATTTCATTACTTCAATTCATGATTCTTCACAGGAGAATTCCATGGGTTATATTCAATGTGCGGGCATCTGAGCCACTATAGAGTAAGCCCCGACCAAAATGGTGCAAGTGTACTCAGCAATAATGGACTAACGAGCACCTGAATGCACGGACGAGCATTCAGAAATTATGAAGGAACGATGAACCTATGCAAAATAGGAAAGAAAATAATAATAATAAAATATTAATTGAGGCGCTAAGGGACCAAGCCCACGGGCCGGCCGAACATGTCATCGTGGACCCACGTCTCTTCCCATATTTTATCCTATTTTATTATTTTCCTTGATCTCATGAAAATTCCTTCGTTTTAAGGAAACTCCTCAGTTTCACGGTGTTTCCTTCATATTAAGGAAATAATATAAAATTAAGAAAAGTGTCACGAGACCGGGCTTACTAGCCGGTCGTCCGTGCCCTAGCTTTAGCCGGTCCCACACCTTAATTCCTTATTTTATTATTATTATTTCCTTCATCTTATGAAACTCCTTAGTTTCATGATATTTCCTTCACATCAAAGAAATAATATAAAATTAGGAAAGGTTCACGGGACCGGGCCACTAGCCGGCCGACCATGCCCTAGCCATGCCCGATCCCACACCCTCTTATTTTATTATTATTATTGTTTCCTTCATCTCATGGAAACTCCTTCGTTTTAACAAAATCCTTAATTTCATGATATCTCCTTCAAATCATGAAAATAATATAAAATTAGGAAAGGTGCCATGAGAATGGACTCATCAGCCGGCCGGCCATGCCTTAGCCATGACCGGTCACACACCTTGCAATTCCTTGTTTTATTATTATTATTTCCTTGATCTTATGAAGTTCCTCAGTTTGAGCAGAACCATGATTTCTTCATATTTTCCCAATTGTTGCTCAAATGCACATCAGAAAATATCAAAATTCTCAGACACGGACACTCTGGTAACATGGGCATATTACCTTGACCGACCAAGGTTGGCTCTTTGGCTTGCAAGAGGCCGGTCCCCACATATTTTCATAATTTAACCTAATTTGTTCATATTAGGTTCAAAATCTTCCAAACAACTTGGAATTTCATCAAACGATCGTCAGTCGGTCCCATGACCAACCAGGGCCGGTTCCATGACCCCTTGGTCGGTCCCTCATTCCGTCATAATTAGGTTTTATCACTTAAGGCTCAGACGAACATTATTTCAATAAATAATTAAACCAACATTTAATCATCTCTTTCACCAACTGGTATTCAAGAGACTTTGGTGATGGCTCACTCGAGCATCTGGGCGCTACATGGTCGATCCATCATCCCATGTAGCCGGTCCCTCCTTTACTCCGTAGTTTATTTTCAATAAATCATCGATTGATCAGCAATTGATCAAAATTAGGGTTTTGAATCCAATGCTCATGATTTCGAGCAGGTTTAAACACTAATAATTTTATGTTGATCCCGTGATCAACACTTTATTTATTATACTCGGTCCAGTTACCAGTATCTTAAATAAATATTTTATTTGGTCCCGCTGCCAAATAATTCATCAGACGAGCAATATTTTCTCAGACTAGCAATATTGGTTCAACTATCAATATTCAACGATTCATCAAATGAGCAATATTTTCTCATCTTAAAACTATTAACATTCATTCGACAATGATACCTCTGTCTCAACAGTCACGTTCAATTCATGAGTTCTAGAACATTCGTAAATCATGTTCGACTCAGCAATACAAAGACTCATCGTCTTATCAAGTCAACAATTGACTAATTAAATACATGTCTTCCTTGCAGACTCCACAATCACGAGACATCAATCGTGTCACATGGGGGATATTAACTAGGGTTTTGGTCTGATGTCCTACGACACGTGTGTTCATCCACGATGAGAATGTGATTAAGTCGTACAAGCGGTTGAAGGAGTTAACGAAGTAGTGGGTGGACAATCAACCAAGTCTCTTCATGATGAGTAACTTGTTTTAACACGATTTTCCACTTTCCCACTCTTGGACTTCAGCAACCGTCACACTTACTGGGATCAATGTGTCTACTATGTTCTTTGACTGCATGTTGAGGAGAACATGAATAGTTTGGTTTAGTTTCTCTATCTAAATATGAAAATTTAGGGAAATTGGATCATGGGAATTTTTCTCGGGGTTGATTCATATGGTTAATCTTGTCTTGCTGATAAATATTTTCTTTCCTTTATTGGATGATGATGATGATTATATATTTATTCTTTTTTTTTTTCTAAGAAGATGAAAAAACGAATATATGGAATTGATTGAAGTTTGTTTGTCTGATATCTCTTGTTTATAAAATTGGGGACGATGATGAAATGGGTTAGGGAAGTTTTGGTTAATGTTAGTGGTTTTGACCGAGCAATAACAATGTTAGTGGTTTTGGTATATCTTTCTGATTATCTCAACCATTCGTAGATGCTCAAATCCACGGCTTCAAAACGGTATACAAAATTGTTCGTCCAAGCATGTGCCCCGATCCGCCCTATTTATATTATCGAATGTAATTTAATTATCCTTAAGATAAGGATGATCCTAAAAAGCATTTTTTTTCTAGGTACATAGTCAAAATGAATTCAGATGGATACTTGACTGGATATACATCCTTTACAACCTATAATAGAAGAGGAATTCTAACCGGAAAGGTACATATTTTATAAACCTTTTTCTTTCCACAAAAACCTGCATAAAGATCATACTCATTAAGGCATCAGAGTGTTCTTCCAGGTATTCTCCCACTTGCATTTACCGGCGAATACTTTTGAGTTATCTAACTGTTCACATTTTATCATTAGGTATGAATATCAAGGAATATTCTTGAATCATCTAACGACTAGAATTTCATCTTGAAATACGAAACTTGAGGAGTGTTGTAGGAAAATTTTGCTACAACAATATGCTTGAAAACCGGATGATAATAGATTTTATCGATTTCAGATATGTCATATGTGTCTAATCCACCATCAAATATGTTTGCACTCAGTGGATAGGCGGATTGGGTATGGGTTGATCTGAGGATATTTTTTTTGTAACCATACCTACATTAAAAATGGAAAGAGAAACGAGTAGCATGGGGAACTCTGTGTGTCTTGATAGTATTCGCTATTACGGTTAACTGATAGTGTACCGTTTTCAACGTGCACCGTTGCAATCATCCAACAACAGCTTTTGTAAAAGTCACTCATCCCAAGACTACTCATGCCCGAGCACGCTTAACTGTATTTTTTTTTGCCAATTGTAGAATCAACTGTGCTGAAAAAGTCTCGATGTTAATAAAGGTTAAACATTTACTTATATTTTATGCGAAGATCCCTACATACTGAATCGAGATATAACAATACCATGATCTTATATTTGAGTCGTCCTCGGTTTCAGAATGTATAATCACAGATCTCTAATGTTCCCTGCATTTCGTGAGACAAGCACCTAACCCAAGCCGTTAACTTACCTTAAAATCCTCGTCCGGTGACCCGTATCGACTGTAATACCATCTACATAACCCAATTCTACATCGATATAGTCTTCACTTAACCATTGCGGTTATCAGGTCATCTAAAGTTTCCTGAGAGGTCACTCATCTCTTATTACTCCCGACCGAGCATGTTAAACTGTAATTTTTTTCCCGACTCTGGAGCCTTGTGCTGAAAAGGCTTCATTATTAGTCAAGGTCATATATACCATTATCCATATTCTATTTAAGAACCTTACATATTAAACCGGGATATTACGATACCACCACCTTTAATTTGGAGTCATCCCTGGATCTGGAATGTAAAACATAGATCTCTGACGTATTCTACCACTCATGAGATCAGTACCTGACCCAAACTGTCGAGATACTCCCTCACCCTCGATGAACTAGCCTTCGTCAGCGCTGATACCATCCATAATGATCCGGCCATGCACCGATACTGTCCCTACTTAGCCGTTGCGGTTATCCGACAATGTGAAGTTTCTAACGGACACCGCTAAGATCATCCAGTAGCAGCTTCCCAGCAGTTCACCCATCTGTGGATTACTCCTGAGAACATTTAACGGTAGACATTTTTGTTAACTCTGAAAGCATGGTGTTTGTTTTAGCATATATTGTTAATTATATCCCATTCAACCAACCAATGCCGAATATTGGGTATTACAATCTCACCTCCTTAGATTGGAGTTGTTCCCGGTTTAAAAATATATAGCCGATAACATTCACTATGTCTCATGAGAACAATATCTATCCCAACCCCTTCAGCGTACTCTCTCACCGTCGATAGGTGGCGGTTTGGTATCATGGCTTATAAGAAATTTATAAACATTTTATCATATAATATTTGAAGCATAAGCGATTTATAGAAGTTGTTTTGTTTCACAATTCTATAATATTTTCTTGCTTTGTGGTTTCAAAAGTTGAAAATCAACTTTTTAAGTAGTTGCCCAATACAAGAAGCAGAAGCACCCATTGGGTAACAAGTGGGTAGTTTCAATACCATAAGCACTTCAACTACTTCAAAAGTATAAGTCAATCCCAAAATTCGGAAGTAAAAAGTTTGCTTTTATAACAAGAACCTCTAGTTATTTTTATTTTTGAAAATTAATTCTAAAATTAGTGTTCCAAAACATTTCAGATTAATATTTTTTTTTGTTTTTTTTCGAGTTTTTTCGTAAAAAAATTCTAGTCATATGTGGATTTTTGTAAGCGGGAATTAAATTCTATGAGAAGTTACAAATCTACGGGTAAAAGATATTTTAATTTCCCATGAAATTTAGTACCCCTGTGGTAGCCTTAAATGCTAAGGACTTTGCATTACAATTTGTTACATAGAAAATTCTATAAAAACTTCTATGATGACTGTCTTCAGCTCTGATACCATATATATTTCTGCACTAAGCTATTGCTGTCCCGATAGTGTGGTGTTTTAAACATGCAGCGTTGCAGTCATCCAAAAACAACTTCTTAAGAGGTCACCCATCTCAGGATTACTCCCGTCCGAACACGTTTAATTGCATATTTTTTTTGCCAAATCTGGAGCCAATTGTGCTGAAAAGGCCTCATTGTTAATGAAAGACAAACATTTACTTATATTTCATTCGTAGAACTCTACTTGACGAATCGAGGTATAACAATACCATGATCTTATATTGGAGCCGTCCTCGGTTTCATAATATATAATCACAGATCTCAAATGTTCCGCGCACCTCGTGAGACAAGCACCTGACCCAAGCCGTCAAGTGTACCCTCCCATCCTTGGTCGGTGACCCGTCTCGAGTGGAATACCATTTACATGACCCAAATCTCTACCGATATAGTTTTCACTTAACCATTGTGGTTATCCGACAATGTGGTTTTCTAATTTGGCACCATTACAGTCATCCGAAGTTTCCTGGGAGGTCATCTGACCATCTCTGATTACTCTTGGCCGAGCATGCTTAACTGCAATTTTTTTTGCCAACTCTGAATCCTTGTGCTGAAAATCCATGTTATTAGTAAAGGTCATACCATTATTCGTACTCCATTCAAGAAACTTACCTACTAAACCGGAGTATTAAAAATTAAATGGGAGTCATCCTCGGCTTCGGAATATAAAACCCAGATCTCTGACGTTTTCTGCCACTCATGAGATCAGTACCCGACCCATCCCGTCGAGTATACTTCCTCACCCTCAAAAGGTGACCTGTCATCAGCTCTGACATCATTCGTGATGACCTCACCCTCCATTGATAATTTCCCTACTTAGCATTTCGGTTATCCGACAATGTGAAGTCTCCAATGTGAACCGCTACAGTCATCCAGTAGCTTCCCAGCAGGTCACCATTTGTGGATTACTCGCGGGCACGCTTAACTGCAAACATTTTTGTTAACTTTGGAGCAAATTATATTGAGAAAGCATGTTGTTTGTTTAGCATATATTATTATTTCTATTCCATTCGGTCAACCACTGTCGAAAATTGAGTATTAAAATCTCACCTCCTTATATTGGAGTCGTCCCAAGTTCCGAAATATATAGCCCGCAATATTCTTGGCCACACATGAGACCAGTATTTGACCCAACCTGTCCAGCGTACTCTTTCACCCTCGATAGGCGATGATTTGGTGTCATGGCTTATATGCAATTTATAAACAATTTATTGTATATTATTTGACTTATAAGAGATTTATAAAGTTGTTTTATTTCACAATTTTATACTAGTTTCATTCTTTTTGTTTTAAAATGTTGAAAACCAACTTTTAAAGTGGTTTCCCAATACTAGAAGTAGAAGCCCCTGCCGGACAACAAGTGGATAGTTTCAATACCATAAGCACTTCAGCTACTTCAAAAGTAGAAGTCAATCCCAAAAGTCAGAAGTAAAAAATTTGCTTTCATAATAAGAGCTTTTTTTTTTAAAAAGTGATTATGAAGTTAGTGTTCCAAGACATTTCATATTAATATTTCTTTTGCTTTCCCAAGTATTTGCTTAAAAAAATTCTAGTCACACGTGAATTTTCCATAAGCGGGTACTAAATTACATGAAAAGTTACGACCCATGAAATTTAACACCCTTGTAGTAGCCTTTCATGCTAGGAACTTTGAATTACAATTTATTGCATAATAAAGTCTATCCTCTCCTCTCTTAGATAAATAAAAAAACTCCAAGAAATCTCTTTTGTTAGCCCTAACTAGCTGGCTTTTTTATCTGAATTTTTCAGATAAGCTAGTTAGATCAAGGTACGGTAGCCTTAGTATTAATCATCGTCATTTTTATTGGATTTTTCCTTCACGTTATTGGTGATGTTTTCCTTCACTTTAATAGTGTTTCTCCTTCTTCACTCTTGTCGTGATTCTTTCGTCGTCCTTTTTATTTTTTACTTTTTTTGATTATAAATTACATAGCAGGCAAGCGAGCAACAAGCTGCGCCGCAAACCCTTTTTGAATTGCAAAACCTATCATTGTGATTATATTTTTTTTGTTCTCTAATAACGATTCTCCCATCTTCTTTAGTGATTACTATTTTGGGTATGCTTTTGATTTCGAAGTCTTGTTATGATTCGAATAAGATTAAACTTGATTTCAAAGTTGCGCGTGAAGTTGATTTATTGGAAGAAAATATCACTACCATCGGCTTTGAAGAATATGATAAGTTATATGTGCTAAACATTTAAATTGATTATTCAAACAACTCAAGGAGGCTTTCTTCACCACGGAAAATTGCTGATTTGGGGTAGGGATTTCGCATCAGAAAGATTGGGGTCAAGATGTGATATATGTGTTATCCTTGAAGTTTTCATAAATATGGATTCTCTGCAATTCAAAGTTGTCAATTCTATTGCTAGAATCTCGTCAATCAAGATTGCTTCTCATCTGTTGGATTCATCGTCTTAGAGGATACCACCGGTAATCAATTTCCTACATTAACGTCATATCCCGAGAATCAAGGAAACACAACTGAGGTATACTCTTTCAGCCTTTACACGTTCGTTGACATTATTACCATTACTCTCCGTTACCGCTTGCTAGATAATGTTACTGCGTGACTAGCATTTGCTGCTGCCGGATAAACCAATTTAAGAATAGGATAACATGCTCGATAAGGAATGAGTTCTAGTATCATAAGTGTTTCCTCGTAGGAACGCCCATGAATCAGATCGATCACCCTTTTTTTATGAAAAAGAAGATTTGTTAGACAAAATAGACAAAAGGGTGATTGACGGTTTAATCCTATATGTATCATATAGCTAAGAGTTCACATCGGCGGGAAGGTTTGATACCTCGATGTCGGCTCTTCGCCACATGAGACTGCCAAAAGTGAACCAACCCATTGGACTGCTACGAAAAACACTATCGGATTTCAAAGTAGCACGATCTAATTCAAAGATCTCACCGAGTCGAGCACGTCTAGCATATTTTTTCAGGGTAACAAGATCGAAATAACTGACTCCATTCAATTCACCGCCATAGAACTCAACAGTTACACCTACTTATTTGACTCGAAACATTAGCAAATCAATCGGATCCTGTGGCATTGCAAATAATATTCTATTTTTGTTTTCATATTGCTTATGCTGTCAAATCACGGATACTTTGATGACCAAAAAACAAACGAAAAAAAAGAAGGTAAAGGGATAAGTAGGCACACCTGTCTTAATAACACCTTTCAGTCAATGCAGCTCAAAAGACGAAAGCTTTGATAACTCACACTGTTTGGTGGAACTAAATATGAATGCCTGTTATGTTTCATCCCACGTACGGTAAGTGAAACATGTGCATGAATCCATGATCATTCCTTCGTAAACAAAATGATTGCTTGTTATGTTATTTTTGTGTTCGTCTATGACAAGAGGCACATGCATTTCTTTAGTTCTTTTTAGTAATCATTTTTTTACCTTATGGGATGATGAGAATCCGTAAAAATGTCCAAGGATGAAAATAATACTTTTATGGAATCGATGGTAAATACAGTTGGTGGTACTTGTTCTTAAATGAAGTTATTAAACGGTTTATTATTATGCTAGCTGTTCCCAATACTGTCCAGTCAAACAGATAAGGAAGACGACGGCACATGTGAGAAACACGTGACTCACCTGAACTGAGAACTGTCCCTCCAAACTCCTGAGTTAAATCGTGATTCTCTCTCGCACTAAAAGCTAAAATTAATTTCCCACCCTTTTTATGCTGACCATTTCTTTTCTTTACTAGCAAAAAATTGGAGAATCAGAATCTCATTTGGTAGTCTAATATCTCTGTGGGACGGACTACTCAGAAAAACAAAACAAAACAAAAAACAAAAATAAAATGTCTTCGTCGAGGTCTCAGAGATCCACCACCACCATCTTCCCTTTCCGATCAAGAAAACCACCAGTTCCGGTGGCTGCTACTCCGCCTTCTTCTTCAAAATCTGCTGGTGCTCGTCCTACAACTCCTTCTTCTACTTCTTCTTCTCGTCCACCACATAAACTCTCACCATCTCCTTCTGAAATCAGTAAGCCGAAGGAAAACGTCACTGTCACTGTTAGGTTTCGACCTCTCAGGTACCGAATCACTCACTCACTCGTTGACTGAGTCTAACTTGTTTTCGATTTCTGATTTTTTTTTCTTTTTTTTTCTCATTTTTTTGATTTTCAAATTTTGTATGTTTCCCTCTCTTTTAGTGCTAGAGAAGTAAAGAAAGGGGATGAGATTGCTTGGTATGCTGATGGAGATTACACTGTTAGAAATGAGTACAATACTTCAATTGCTTATGCCTTTGGTAAGTAGAAAATCTCACCACTTCCTTTACTACTTGTACATCTTCTTCTTGTGTTTATGGAGTTTCTAATTGAGTTGACTAATGTGAGTGGTACTCATAGTGTATTCAAATACAGTAGATCAAAAAACTAGTCAAATTAGGTTTGGAATCCCAAATCATTTTTTTTCTTCTTATTTTGGGTTGTATTTGGCAGTTTTCTTAATCTTAAGTTCATGTAGTAGTGCTTTTGACTAGTGATTTGATCCAATAATGGGTCAAATACCGATGTACCATTTTCAGGCATGCTGAGCCTTCTCGTTTCAAATCTCTGTGAACTTCTAATACATTTAGTGCAACTATTCTTTGTTTCACTGATGCATTACATTTTGAGTGTTGTTGCTTTGCCTTTAGAAGGGAAAAGTCGAATTGCTAGTTTAAGCTGCATTTAGATAACTTAATTTGATCAGTTGGGGACCTCGTGGTTACCAATTTCAAATTCCGCTATCTAATAGTTTCCTTTGTGGAATAGTAAATAGCCTACCATTTTTGCATATATCGGAATAGGAAAAACAACGATGAACCATTACCTGTTGTTTGTCTTGCAGATAGGGTATTTGGTCCAGCAACAACTACACGCCAAGTTTATGATATATCCGCCCAGCAAATTGTCAGTGGCGCCATGGAAGGAATTAACGGTGATTCTTTTTTCCTTAAGTACTCCTTAATGATTAATTAATCAATGAGATAGGTATCATGATTTGTTGTTAGATGTTTCCGTAGCTGATATAATTCCCCATTGGCAAGTACCCTGCCATGCTTGCCATATAGTGATTCGATTTAGACAATCTCCGCTCATACATAGCAACATCCCCAGTGACTCATAGGTCCTACCCATGCTCCCAGAAAGTACGGCCTGGTCTGAGTTCCCGCCCCTGAGGTTTATCCTAGTTGCAATTCCTTCCTTTCATGCAGTAAAGATTGATTTTTATTGCATCCATGCTCCATTGGCATGATTTTTCATTTGTTTTTCTTGGTACATTACTAATGATGTTTCCTCTTCTGTTTTGCAGGCGCAGTATTTGCTTATGGTGTTACTAGTAGTGGAAAGACTCATACGATGCATGTTAGTCACTTCTCTTAGTCTTTATCTGATTTAATCTTGAACTGGAAATAATGTTTATAATTCTGAAATAATAGAGCTTGGAAGCATGTATACTGTAAGTGTATTTTGTCCAAATTATTGGTGCATCTCTATCTTAAGCAAGGTAGATTCTGCGTCCAAATTCTTTTCAGATTCGTAACCAGGCCCATGACAATCCAAACCGCATATAACCTCCAAAAGAACTGTTTGATAGCTCTTTGTTGATGTTGTATAATCCTCTAAACTAACGACTGCACAGCAACTTCATTGTGTATCATATTTTCCTAGACACTTTGTACTTAAAATTTGAAATATAATGAACATATTTTTGGTGTGTAGATGCATATCTGCCAATGAAGTGGTGTATAAGAATAATTGTAGATTTATATGTTATTTGTCCGCAATTATAGAAGGAAGTTAAAGTTTACATATCTAGAATTTGTATTTTATTAGCACTAGTTGTTTATTTCTTTATTCTGCAGGGCGCGTAGATAGATTGATCTTGCATATCTTAGTTTCTGGACAAGGGTGACTAGTCTGTGCCACTAGTAATTGTTAATGCAAAAGTAAATTATATATCATTGGCACCAACTAGTGAAGAACAGTCAGTAGTGTGCGTCAAATGATTTCTAGGTTTATTAGAATCAGCTGCATAAATGCCCAATATCAGTTGTTCTTTCACTGATTTAACATTCCATATGAAACCTATTCTGAGCCTGAAGTTGATGTATAAGGGATTCCTTAAGAGTTTGAATCTTTTATAAGTGAATTTGTTTTCATAGTGATTTTTTAATTTTTAATTTCTTGTTTCTAGTCCTATTGACTCTGATCTAACTGCTGCTCCACATTTATGCTGGCAGGACTATCCATTTATTTATATTTGTCTGATTTCCTTCTATAGATGCCAAGAGCTGTAACTGTACAGCTTACACTTTTTTTTTTAATTGGTTGACTTTGTGCTCTACAGGGAGAACAAAAATCACCTGGAATCATTCCATTAGCAGTGAAGGATGTCTTTGGGATTATACAAGAGGTAATGTAAATAGTGTGTATCATCTGATAGTTGCATCATCCATGCATTTACTTGCGCCTTGTCTGACAGTGGTTACAATATGGCTCAGACACCTGGGAGGGAGTTTCTTCTTCGTGTTTCGTATCTGGAGATATACAATGAGGTCAGTATCACTACATTGTAACTTTTTGCTACCCTGAAGAAGATTCAAATATTTTATGAAGTAATCTATTAAGACTTTTAGAGGAAGCTTTACTGGTTGGTCCCAGATACCTGTCTCTTAGAGCAACTGCAGTGGTACGATCAAAACCAAAGACCAAATATCAAAAAAAGGACCAAATTTTGGGTTTAGTCCGTGTTGCTACGCTACGGTGCACGAGTAAAATTTAGTCGAGCGTACATTATACCCCCGCCTGATCCAGACGCACATATAATATCCGTCCCACCATCAGGCTCACATATAATGTCCGCCCCATTTTATTCAGGATCACATATAATGTGATCCCCACCATCAGGATCACATATAATGTTCGCCCCACCATCAGGCTCACATATAACATCCGCCCCACCATCAGGCTCACATATAATGTCCGCCCCCCATTTTGAAACCATCAGGCGCACTTTATACTTACGCCCCACTCCAAACGGTTATTATACCAACGCCCCACGCCAGACGGATTTTTAATCTCCGCTCGACCAAATTTGGTTTTGGTCTTGGTCCCAGACCAAATATAGTCTGGAATTTGAGTTTAGTCTGGTTTTTGATCTTTACTCTCTTCCACTACGTCATGTATTTGGACCAAATATTTGGGTTTAGTCGTCCATTGTGGACGCTCTTAGGGGACTATATGTTGCTCAATGGTGTCAGTTTGAAGTGTTACCAAGTCTCTGTGTCTGTTGTCTCAGTGTTTATCATCTTACCTTGAGCATATAAGACGACATAGTGCGGAGAAAATGGTTTTTGGCCTTCAAATCTATTAGTCATTTTTGTGGTGGTACCCTTAACAATCCCATCATACTAGAAAGTAGTACCTTTTCCATGAGATTGCTGGAGAAAGTTGAGCAACTTCATACATGCATCTTTAAAATATTTTTTGTGTTATTTCCCCCCCTAATATAGGGTATTTCTGCTTTTCCAGGTTATTAACGACTTGCTTGATCCAACTGGGCAGAACCTACGAATACGAGAAGATGCTCAGGTATTATTTTATTTTTTATATAGAAGTCTGACTCAGTAAGATTAAATGCTTGTTTGCTTTTGCTTTCATTTCTGCTGACTGCTGTACACGTATATTTAGTAAACCAAGGTGGATACCACGGAGATCTAAGTAAGATTAGATGCCAATTTCTGTTTACAGTAAGAATATGAACTAAGAATACTGGAGTTGTATGCCTTCATCTTAGTCTTAACCAACAATCCCACTGGAATAAATCCACACCATCACTTCATGGATGAAGATTATGAAGACTGCTTAGTCTCATAGGAAGTATAAGAACACCAAATTGGAGCCATGTGGGAACCACGTCATAGGCATAGGTTATTAGTTGGTACTAATGATGGAGACAAGTCGACATCTATGATGCATAACTCTTGAAGAAAGATATGCCAAACACCTCATGGATGACAAGTTAAACACACAGACCTTCCTTTAATTTCGCATTGGTGCAACTTTCTGAGGTTAGATGGCTTGTGTCCCCTTCAGCCCTTGTTAGTAGATTTGAGAATAGTTCTGAACCTTCAATCATCCACGGACTGCCTGTGTTACTTTGACTGGTACGTTAGAAACGACAAAGCCGTGATATATCCATATTTATTCTATGGAGATCAAACCGATGTTATGTTTTAACTTTTAATTAAACTTACTTAATAAATACTCCGTTATGCTGAAGTATGAACATCAGCATTCAAAGCCACTCCTCCACACAGCCTTTCCAGCATTCCATGGTTAAAGTAATAGTTAAAATACTGTGGGGATTTTATTTTCTATAAATTAAGTACCATGTTTGTCCATCAGTATATTTGTTGCTTAGAACCTAGGTTATCCGAGTAACCATAAGTAGAAAATGCGGGTACTCCTCTTAATTATTTGTTATTATGTTGGTGTTATGACGTTGAATCCTAGTCCCTTAATTTGTTTAGGAGTGTGCTGTTTGTCAATGTGTTCCTGCGTGTCAACTCCGTTTTTAGTTGCCTACCAGTTCCATTCAAAACTTTATCTGTTCTTAGTAGTTTAAGTTTTTCTTCTGGGCAGGGAACTTATGTAGAAGGAATGAAAGAAGAAGTTGTTTTGTCGCCTGCACATGCTCTTTCTTTGATAGCATCTGGTGAAGGTAATTCAATTTGACAATTAGTACCGCCAAAATCATGCATTGAAGTTGTCTAGTTAAAGGTTTTTCCTTATTAGCTTGATTCTTATCAGTTGGTGTTACTATCAAAATCAATCTCTTTTTAGATGACAACATCAACTCTATTTATCTTGATATATAGATCTTCAGAATGTCCTCAAGTTTTCTCTTACCACCACTATTCACATGAATTTTGCTTTTTTCATATAAAGCTTCAAACTGTAAAACAACCATCAATCACTTCTATTGGAATTTCCTTTTTTGTGGTTGAGTACGAAGAGACAGGAGACTAAGAAGGTATTGGTAAAAAATGAGCAAATCTGGAATATGTTGTCTCAGGATTGTTAGTGAACTGTGACCTTTGGTAATGCCAGTTTGGCGTCAATAGCTGTGTTTACCTATATTAAGAAAGAGAGTATGAACGATTTCGGTATGTTTTGCCACCCCTCTTAGTCACAATACTTCAGTAGCGGCGGAGTTCAAGGCTATTCAAGAGTTTGGAATGGCCAAGACTCGTAACCTAAGACGAGTGCAGTTGGAGTGTGACTCGATTCTTATTGGTGTGGCACTTGAGAAATAAATCCCATTGTTACGGGAAGGTTCCTTGTGCATTTGGAAAATTGTTTGGTAGACCTGAAGACTATCCAGTTTAGGTTCTCTCACATTTTTATATGCAGCAGATTCCTTGTGCTGACATTCTAGTTAAATGCGGGGCTCTAGCCTCAGCCACCTGTTTTATACGCTGTCTTACGGGGAGTGACAGGTATCTGTTATTTACCTACAGATTTGCATATTTTTCTTTTCTTTTTGGAGGTCTTGGTTTAACATTGTTCTCCTTTTCTATTTTTTCTTTTTCCTTATTAACAATACTCCTTTGGAAGAGTGATTATTATTATGACCCGAACATTCAGAAATGAGAGACAACTTTCTTAAACATAGAGGCCACAATAGAAAAATGTGAGTAGTATAATAGTATTGAGAAGATTGGAAAAAAATAGTAACTAAATAAAGCAAGTTATATGTTGCATTGACTCCGAAGAGAGGTAGTAATGAAGTCATCGATGAGGCTGAACTGGTGCCAGTATGCAAATGATATCATTTACATTGTCAAGCACTATGTATGGTGATTGCCAGCTGTATGCATATCTTATTTCTCTATGTATTGAACACATCTTGTTTTGTTATATTTATTCTTCCCTTAAATGTCTGGATCCTCGGTGGTCTGTCTCTCAATTCATCCTAGACTGAGCCATTGAAAGTTAAGATGCTGATTTGCCAAGTCCCACTTTTTTGCAGAGCATAGACACGTCGGTTCTAATAATTATAATTTACTTAGCAGTCGGAGCCACACTATCTTCACGTTGGTAATTATCCAGCTCGTATTCATGTGTTTGATAACACTGTATTCTGTGCATATTTAGATGGTTGATATTCATATTTTTTAATTTATGATTGACTACTTGCTTCTCAGACAATCGAAAGCAGTTCGCGAGGTGATAATCACATGGAGGAAGATGTAGCTTTATCCCAATTGGTAAACTTCTTTGTTTATGCAAACGAGTCATCCTTTTAATTGTGTCGTCTGCGTGCAATTTGACAGTACCATCTACTTTCCTAATGTCTTCTCATTGTAAGTTTTGATTTTGTTTGTGTTATACAAACTTGGTTCTCCTTTGCAGAATTTAATTGATCTTGCAGGGTCTGAAAGTTCTAAAGCTGAAACGATTGGGCTGCGTAGAAAAGAAGGTTCATACATAAATAAAAGCTTGCTTACACTTGGCACTGTAAGAAATGTCTTCTTGATCTTTGTTTCATCATGTCAAACCTATGGTGTCTATGGTTAACCTCACGAGTTATGTGTTGGTGTAGAGCCTTCTTTCTGTTTACTTAAATAACTATCAAGAGAACCAATTCATCTCCCCGCTTAATGGATTTCCTTGCAGGTGATATCCAAACTAACTGATGCCAAATCTACACATATTCCATATCGAGATTCTAAACTGACACGTGTGTTGCAGTCCTCTCTTAGTGGTCATGGACGGGTTTCAGTAAGTTAGAACATTACATGTAAACCATATACAGTATATTTGTATTTGTATATCTATTTATTTTGTCATGTCATCGTTTAATTATTCCCATCTTCTACCACTTTGCGATCAGTATCTAGAGGCTTAAACGTATGCAGTTCTTATGTGTCCTGCAATTGCTCTTTCATGTAAATTAACTTGCTTTCTACCCCTCTGTTTTGTAGCTTATTTGTACTGTCACTCCTGCCTCAAGCAATACCGAGGAGACACACAACACACTTAAATTTGCCCATCGTAGCAAGCATGTGGAAATTAAAGCTTCTCAAAATAAGGTGATGTTCTAGTAATTACTATGGAAATGGCAGAACTTTAACCAAGGGTTGGTGTAATGACTGTAATTATTGCTCTTACCAGATACTGGATGAGAAATCTGTAATTAAAAAGTATCAGAAGGAAATTACTAGTTTAAAAGAAGAGCTGCAGCACTTGAAGCAGGGAGCAACGGAGAAACCTTATGCTGTTGCTTCCAACCCGGAAGATCTTGTTAGTCTGAAGCTTCAGGTTGGTTCATTAAATATACATGAAAATATGTGATCTACTTTGCTTGTGCAGTTTAATTGACTGAATCTTTAGTAGATAAGTAACTCTACTGTAGTTTATCAGAATCTGGAACATAATGTACTTGCACTATTTTAACGTTTCCCATTTTTGTGCATCTTCTCTTATTGTTAATTTATATACCTTATATACCTTCCTAGAAAAAGAGTCTCCTATCTTTTCATTTGTGAAGTCTCATGTTGTTTTTTTATATATTAGGCATTTTGATTACTTAGCTTAATGTATGTATCACTAGGACAACAACTACACCGTTTTTGTTTTGTTTGGTGATACTTCGTGATCCTTTTGCAGCTTTAGATCCCTATAGTATTCTAATCTGGTCTTGGAAGATTGTATTCTGTTGATGCATGGGCTTGTTATGATTTGTAAACTTGTTTGTATATGTGGCAATACTGGATATTATTTGATTACAAATGTCAATTTATGGAATCTAAAACTAATATTTGGAGCATGTGTGAGTCTGTCTTTTTCGCAATTTGTGTATGTGCCAACCTCAGTACTGTTGCTTCACTGTTCTCTCGCAAGATCGTTATGTACATAGATGCCCTTTTCACTGTAATAAAGAAGCAATTTTTGGTATTTGACTCTCCTTGGCATGCATCGATGGTATTCCAGGCAATACAAATTGGTACTTCCATGGTCCATCACTTGCTTTCTAACTGTTTGTTTCTCTGATTTAAAAGACCGAAGCTGGTCAAGTTAAATTGCAGTCACGATTAGAAGAGGAGGAGCAAGCTAAGGCAGCTTTAATGGGGAGAATTCAACGGCTGACAAAGCTAATCTTGGTTTCCACAAAAAACACTTTATCATCAAGTACCCCTCAAAAGACGGGTTATAGACAAAGACACTCCTTGGGAGAAGACGAGGTTAATATGTTGCTTCAAAACATTTCTTGTACAATATATTAAAATGTTTATTCAGAGTATTCTAAACACTTAATATAGTTATCTTCAAGAAAATCAAACTTTTGGAATGGATTTTTCTCTCTTTCACAACTTAATGAATAGCCGGCTAGCTGTTTTCTACTTTGTTATGCCTTATTTTTATTTTTTTTGTATGCAGCTAATATATTTGCCGGATAAAAAACGAGAGTACATTATTGACGATGATGCCACTAGTATGGATTCAGAATTTTCAGCAGAAGCAAGGTATGATGCCAACAATGTCGATGAGTTGGTCAAACGTGATAAGAAGAGCAAAAGGCATGGGATGCTTGGATGGTTTAAACAGCGGGTTAGTTTCCTAGATATCTTCTCTTTATTATTTTTGCTCTTTGCATTCGATATGCAGGTCAGCTTTTGTGGGTGGAAAGAGAAAAGAGGAAGGACAAGATTATAAGAAATAGGGTTCGTGACTTTATTGGTCAACCATCTACTGGTTGGCATTTTTAGCTTTAGTTACGAGGACATCCAACATTTCCTGTTAGTTGGTGTAACAAAGTAATTTCAAAAAACCACCTGTGGCAAAGATTTTATAACCTCTCAAAAAAACTGTACTTGCATTTGTTGGACATTCCTGAGATAGTTTTAGGCCCTTTTATCTTTGAAAATATCTGGAAAACCATGATCCTCTACAGCTTATCAAAGGGAAAGAAATTAGATGAATTAATCCTATTTGTTAAGTTGACATCACTAAGCTCATTAATCACTTTGGATGTTAATATTAATATATCTCCATAGTGTAGATTCATGTTGAAGCGTGGCATGTTAGAAACTAATGGGTTCTTGGCATACTATGACTTGCTTTTCAGAAGCCGGAGAACCTTTCTGGATTATCATCTAGTGAAAGCTCCGTTGG
Organism: Papaver somniferum; assembly: GCF_003573695.1. Lineage (NCBI taxonomy): Eukaryota > Viridiplantae > Streptophyta > Magnoliopsida > Ranunculales > Papaveraceae > Papaver > Papaver somniferum. The sequence goes on from NC_039362.1 coordinate 143,597,199, forward strand.
TGGCTCACCAGCAACGTCTTCGAAGTCATCACAACATAAAGTATTAGTGACTGACATGAGGGATGGACAGAGAATGTCTGTTGGCAGAAGAGGGGATGATCCTTCGGTAGCAGACACATTTCGTGAAAGAAACCAAGCGGGTGACTTGTTTAGTGCAACTGTACCATCGGTGAGGGGAAGTTTCTATTTTTACTTTATCCTGTCAATAGTGCTGTTTATCAAAATGTGCATCTCTTTTTCGACTTGTCAAATCATGATCCAAAAATTTCGTCAACACGGACTAAAATTGACTGCTAATTTTACTTTCGGGCAAGTCTTATATGGTCGAGGGAGGGCACCTACACTAACTTAGTTAGACTGAAATATCTTCAAAAGTTATTATGTTTTATCTATTAGCTTCCAGTTATAAAATATCTAGGATGAGACTGGTCTCAAATAGTAAAGAAATATGTTTGTTCAAAAGTGTATTGTGGATAATTTGCTAAGGAATATATGTAGCTCGTAGTCAATGTGGGATTGAAACTTCTACTATATACTACTTTGTTCTCTTTGGGGTGATAAATACTTGTAACTCATTCAAGGTGGACAAAGTGAAATGAAGGCCCTCATGAGACTATTCATCAAGGAGATACTTTCTCCACCCTATCCCAATTTAACAGGGTTAGGCCTGCTTGGTAGGCCAAACTGCGTGTCCATCAGAAATGAATATGGTTATATTGTAATTAAACTGAGTCAAAAGGATATAGGTTCTGCACATATATCATTTTTCCAGATTACAGGTATCTGCATACTTACTTAAAAACATCTTTGCAGACTGGAACTACAATTACAGATCAAATGGATCTACTCCGCGAGCAGGTAAAAACGTTAGCAGGGGAGCTAGCCTTGTGTATCAGTTCTTCTAGAAGGTTGTCAGAGCAAGCAGCTAGTGACCCCGAAGATTTGCATCTTCAGGCATGCGATCTTCCTCTTTCATTCTAACTTCATGGCCGTAGTTCTAAATCTTGGCATGATTTCATAAATTTTGGGCTGGTTGTAACAGGACCAATTGCGGAAGCTTAAGAATGAAATCAGTGAGAAGCAGGGCCATATGCATGAACTTGAACAACTGATGCTTGGGTCTATTGAGTCTACACCACGTGCATCAAATAACATTGAGATGTCTCAGGTAATGGGATACGCAGGTTAAGATAAAAAAAAAATGTTTCCTATTTAATTAGCAGAGACAACATTTCAATTAGGACATACACTGTATTAAGGTTCCCATTTGTAGTACCTGAATAAAAGTCAGTTGGGTGTTATTTGCTATGTGTCATAGTACCACTTCTCTAATGAATAAGTTACACTCTTCAGGCACTGTCAAAATTTGCTACTCAACTAAATGAAAAGACATTCGATCTTGAGGTTTGTGAATCACATTTTCTTGGTTATTTTGTGAGTTTTAGCTATGATTACTAATTGATTCATACTTCTTATGTCTTGTCATCAATGAAGATTAAATCAGCAGATAACCGAATACTTCAAGAACAGTTGCAGATGAAGGTTGGATTCTACAGATGATCTTCATGTTTTTGCATATGTAGTATGAACCTGCTGAGTGCTAATGCTCACTTTATCTTCAATTTTATCAGATGTCTGAGAATGCTGAGATGCAGGAAACCGTGCTTCTGCTAAGACAACAGCTTGATTCTTTGTTAGTTAACAACTCTGGCCAGGCAGGTAATCTGGTTGCATCCACGAATTGTTCCTCAGAGCAGTCTCGAGAAAATAGAGAATCAAAAGTTGAAATTGGTTCATATGAAGAAGGCTCAAGTAGGTGCAAGTGCAATACTGATAAGTCTTTGAGTTCTCAAGTCCTCAAGCAAGTTAGTATTTCCACTTTTTTTAATCCATGTTACATTCATAAGTAACTCATCAGTCTGATGATCTCTTTAGTTATCTGATCAACGTTACAATGTACTTCTGGGTTGGGATAACTTGTATTTATCCTGATGTTAGACTCATCTATGTTTATTTCACTGTGTCTGAATCAGGATGCTGAAATAAAGAATCTTAAGCAAGATAATGCGAAGCTTACTGAAGAAAGGGATGGATTTGCAACGGACAACCAAAATCTGGCCGAGGAAGCCTCATATGCCAAGGAGTTGGCTTCAGCAGCTGCTATTGAGCTTAGAAATTTGGCAGAAGAAGTAACTAAACTTTCCTATGAGAACGCAAAATTGACTGGCGAATTGGCTGCAGCAAAAGAATCAGCTTACTGTAGAGCTAATGCATTATCGAGAAATCCAGAGGATGGGATGTTAATTGAGGAGTTGCAGAACGAGCTTATTGCGAGATACCAAAGAGAAGCTTCTTTGGAGGCTGCTTTATCTGAGAGAATCAGAAGAGAAAGCGAGCTGGAGAAAAGATTGGATGAAGCAAAGCAACATGAAGAAGATTTAGAAAATGAACTTTCAAACATGTGGTTGCTTATCGCAAAAATGAGGAAAACTAGCATTGATCCTGAAGATTCGTACCTGGAGGGGGAACAAAAAATAAATGTTCCCCTCAAAAGCGCACAAAACGAATACCCTTCCTCAAATCATGCCCGAAATGGAACTTCCGAACCTGGCGTAAGTTGTGGCTACATGGAGGAATTAAGTACATTGGAAGAAACAAGAGCTGGCTATGAAACAGAAAAGAGAAGGTGTAGAGAGCTAGAAAGCATTATTTCCAAATTAAAGGTACAAACGTCTAGAATGCCTTTAATCATTCTGACACCTAAGTTCTTTTTGTGTTTTGGTATAGTAATCGTGTCTTCTAATAGCCATTGGCTGAAGGAGAATATTCATTAACATAATGTTGACATGCATATCTAATTGAAGTGATACTTTCTTGAGGTCACTTTGCTTGTCAGAAACAGAGCAAAGATACAAAGTACTCATACAGTTGATTCATTTTCAGGGCCAAGATCTCAATGGCCTAGATATTGCTGCTCTTGAAGAACTTCAGGACCTTCATGTTGAGGCAATCACAAAGATTTGTCATGCGAAGGTAATGTTTCTTTGTCCACTTTCTTTTTTCCTTCTCTCTGAAAATACTTTTCATGGCTCCCATTACTCATGTATAACAGTTAGTAAGTTCTGTTATGTATCACTAGGTAGAGAAAAAATGGTGTAAAATACTGTTCCACTAAAGAGGAGTAGATTTACTGTCATTTTCATTTAAACTTCACTTCTGAATTCAAATTGATTAAATTAGGAGATTGGACCCATCTCATCCTAGTCTCACTCCTTTTTAAGTATTATATAGACTGTTGCTATTTGATAGATATTGTGCTCTACATTTAAAAAGGAAACAATACATGATTTTCCAATTTAAAGAAAAATATCATGAATATCGTTTACTTTGACATATTCAATTTATGTTCCGGAGATAACTTTATTATTATTATTACTTGTCAAATAAGTTGATTAATTTAACCAGATAAATTCTGTTAACTTTTGTTGATATAGTTGTTTCTTCCGTGCTTGATTTTTCAAATTATGTAAATACTTATTCGAGGAATTTGTCTTCTGTTATTTGATGGGATAATAATAAGTAACTCTTGTCTGGTTTAACATGTGTAGTGTGCAAATCATGTCTTATAGCATTTCAAGGTTACACTACACCACCAACACTTAGAGGAATAAGGTTTCTTTCTCTCTTTTCCTTTCTTATTTTTTTTATTTATTTTATGGCGGGAGCCTTCTTACATTCTAGTATTTATGAACAATATCCACTAAATTTGTTTGAGTTCATTTGAATACTTCATTTTTCTAAATGATGATGGAAGTCATGGAACTGCCTTCATTTTTATAATCATCATTATAACATGAATTCAACGGTTACATTCCAAGACATGAGATGTCCCAAACAGTAAGAACTCCTAGAAATGTGAAGAACACTCTTGCATATCTAAGCACATCTACATTCCTTGGGCTTCACCTGGAAACCAAGCAATATGTTGCGTAGTCGTGTTGGTGTCAGTTTCTGTATTGGTCAGAAGTGATTTATATATCTTCCCTACTTGGCTTGCTCAACAGCTCAAAACCATGTGTTTGTTTTAGAATTTGCTTTATGAATTTGCTTACGTTTATGAATTTGCTTTTAGACCGTGCAGTAACCATGTGGAATTTGCTTCTTTCGCTATCACCATAGTACGAATGCGTAAAGGCATTCTTTACTTGTATGTGAAAAGTTATTCGTTGCCTCAGAAAGTAGAATTTCCAGGCTCACGCCAATTTATGGCAGCCCTATTACAAAGAATATGCATTTGGGAGAAAGTACTATGATGCCTACTTATCTTTAAAGCTTTAACTATTAAATCCACAAGGATTCTCTATAAGATGCTTTACTTATCATGGTTTGCATCTCTTAAAAGTTTCCTAGAGAATCTTCAAGGTTTGATCATAAACTCTTTCCATACTGTCTACCAAGAATTATTCCTTTCCTAAAGATTACCCTTTAGGCCTGGACTGTTCATCTTTTACGCTTCATATGTTCATCTTTTACCAAGAATAACATTCTAGTCATTAAAATAATCATTTTGTTTTCTAATGGATATTTTTTTTCAATTGAATTACACCGTTCTGATGAATGAATGTTTCTTCTGCTGCAGGGTTTTGGGAGGTTTGATGAGCAACTGTACAGTCATGCATGTATAAAGCTAACCAGAATAATCCACCAACTAAATCGGTTAACTCGGTTCAGTAGTACCTAACTCCTTTTCATCTCTCTCAATTAGGGGCAAAACACCAAAACAACATGTACTGACATTTTTTATTTTCATTCATTTATTTATTTTTGCTACTATATGTAATCAACATAATTCTACAATGTCTGACAATTATTTGCACATGTACAACTTTTTATGTAAAGCAGAACAACAAAAGCTCATGTCCCCATTTTTACACTGTCCTCCTATGTGAGAGAGCTGCTCCACTTCCCACTTCATTTACGTAGTTCATCTTTTTTATGTGATTCTTCATACTCCTTTTGGAAACTAGAAGCTTCAGGACCATAATCTTCTGTTAGTATATCTAGACTGGCGGTATCAAGTTGAGATAAGTCTTCTTCTTCACGATCAATGCTGTCAGATTGAAAACAAAGAGAGAAGAAAAGAATAAGGATGATGAGAATCCTTAACGGGATATTAGAAAGGAAAATCACAAGAGGGCAATTCCAGACTTGGGAAGCCTGTCACAATTTGCAGTGGCCCATCCAATCTCCTGCTTCTCGTTGTCATATATCACCATTTGATCTTGGAAAAAGTTGTCTGTGAGGAAAAATAAAATAAAAGATTGTAGTTAGGAATCTAATTCTGCAAGATACATTTGTCATCTATGTCTGTTTCCTTCTCACCTCCAATAAGGTTGAGATCTTCCAATCCAATTTCAGTACCATTAAGTATCCCTGAGCAGACATTGCCGTGTTCCTGAAATAAAGAGCGCAAAACATTGATTTGGAGCACACTATATGTTCTCTTTGACATCTGAAATAATATTTATAAAGAATAAGTAACTTAAAAAGTGTTCAACTAGGGATAATACTCACACTAACAATCAAGTAAGATTCAGGGGGTATTTCCATTCGCTGTGCTTTCTTGCCATTCACAAAGCTTAGGATTACTGGTTTGAAGTATTTCTTGACTTCGGTAATGGATTTGAATGCTTTCGCGCCTTTCCAGCAAATAGACAATGTCTCATCCGCAGCAGTAATTTTCAGTGGTGTCTTTGTTAAATCTTTCATTATCTGAAAAACAAACAATGGAAAATGAAATGTCAAGAATCAGTCCTCTTGTGCAGGCAGCTCTGGAAAAGATTGGGATCCTGTAGGTTTCTAAAGCTTACAGAAGAAATGAGAGCGTTGTAAGCCTGAGAGTTAAAATAGGTGTAGGAGCTCCCACTGTCAAAAACAACATGAAGATCCTTCACACTAATAGACTGCTTTCCAAAAAAGAGTTCTGCTGGCCCTGGCGAGTAGTGATTTTGGCTGAAAATAGAAAAGAATTGAACATAAAATCGTTAGTAAGATCAATGTCAACAGATGCATCCAAGGCTATATTTTCGTTCAATCATTTTAAACGTAATCAGCTGTCACTGCAGTGTGTTTCTGAACATCTTAGATGCCTAAGATTTTAGGCATGATTCACCCACAAAAATTGGAGACCAAAATTGGATATAGAAGAAAAGAAATTGAACTACATACTTCTTGGGGTCACGTGACATTGGTGTCCAAACTACTCCAGAAGATGGTACAAGATCGTCTCCAAAGAAGAGAAAGCCTCCACCATTGCTACTGAAGCAGTGGCCAATAACATTTCTTACTATCCCTATACGTTGAAGCTGAGAAACAACGCTGCTTTTCCCTCTGCCAAGACCTAACACTCCATCTGTAGGAGAAGTAGTTCCGCTAGAGCCCTCTTGATCAAATCCACAACTGCAAACAAGAACATGTTACTGAAGAGAAACAACCATTTCTATGATTTAGAAACATGATTTGTAGAGCTAACCTACCCAAAAAACAAGCGGGGTCCAACTAGTGATCCATTGGAAGAGCGAAGGGGGAAAACATCTTTGACAAGGAGACCCTGAGAAGAACCTTGATCTGCATACTCAACCTCATAGTCACAATGATCAGTTGGTTTCTCACATTGGTGATCTTCGAGAGCGCGCACAATTGCACAAATGGGGTCTGGGCAGAGGATGTGGCTGTTCTCGATTAAACGGTACAATGGGTGAGGAACCTGTTCACAAAAGAGAGAAATAAAGATGGTGTGTCCGTTTAAGCAGATGTCATTTTAGTATAGACTATGATGGTTTACGAACCTAAATTTGAGGAAGATAATAGGTAGCAATAAAAATGTATCCATCTTTCTAATTAATAGTAAAAAACATAATTGCAACAACGATGACAATGATGATGATACTGCTATGATCCTAGATTGAGTACGCAATTAACGCTGTTAACCTGCATATACTTCTTTATCGACACAAAGTTATTGCATATTCATTTTCCACGATCTGTGAGTCAGGTGCCAACGTATTCGACAGGATTAACTAAATGAACAAGATCTCACCTCTGGACATTGCAGACAGGGGGCATCACAATGAAGCCATGTAAGATCGCTGCCTGTGTCTATATCAAGGTAGAATGGTTTGGGTGGATATCCAATTCTGATGTCCACATAGTAATAACTACAAACCGAAACACAAGAACAAAAACATATAAGAAATGACATAAAATGAGCAGCAAAAATTAGAATATCTTAAGGACCAGATATTTTAGCTGAATCTTAGTCTAAATTAATGGGATATGAGAAATTTTAGCTGAAAAAAAAAATGACCTTAAAAAATGTAACAAAAATAATCATAGAAAGACAGTAATAAAACCCTAATTAAAATGGGTTTTAAGAATCAGGAAAACCCTTATTAACCAAAATTTCAAAGAACAAGCTTAGAGAAATGAAATTGAAGAAGGAAACAACACGAATTAACAAAAACCAGATGAAATTCAAGAATCAAATTCTCTAGTTTTTCATTTTCTACCTAGTAATGAGATCAACCAGAAGATAGTTGTTGAAATACATACCCAACAGGATAGACATTTCCAAGAACAGGGTAAACAGCAGAAGTACCAACAAGAGTTGGAAATGGTGAAGAATTAGATTTAGCTTGTTTCCTCCACTTCAACTCTTGATCTCCAACTACAAAACAACCTGGAAGAAATGCAGCCAAAACCAAAACCAATGCCAAGTACAGTACCACCAATTTCATCCCTCCCATATTGCATTTACCCTCTCCTTTCATCTCTCTCTTGAATACCAGAGAAATCAAATGTGGAATCCTTTATTATATAGTGCTCAGAAGAGAAGGGAACAAATAGTATTTGTTTCCTAGTGATTGATACAGACTTACAGAGAACAAAAACCGCGTTTGGTTCAAATATGGTAATAAAAATGTTGTTGGCATTATTACAAACTTGTAGGCTACTTTGAAGACGGGAACACGGAAGGAAGAACCAAACTAGCAAATAATTCGAGGCTCGTAAATATAGGCAACAGTAAAGTGCACCTAGCATAAAGGGACAACTCAAGGGTCTTTGTGATGTAATCTATGGCTTTTGTAATTTGGAAAAGATAAGGGCGGCTGTTAAAATAATACTCTTTCCATCTCAAAATAATAGTTCGGTTTCATATACGGTGGTAGTTGTGAAATTAATATATTGTTTTTTTTTCCTTTTCCTGGATCTGAATTCGCTCATTGCATATGTGAATTCTGGAACTGATTTATTGTATGTTATTCAAAAAATATTAATCATGATCCGATTTTAAATAGATATGTGTCTAATTGTACAATGATTTATTATATCTGACTCAAAAGTTGTTAAATAATATGTGATTTCAATTAGATATATGTCCAACTAGCCAGGTTCAGTCATTCAAAATTATATTTGATTCAAATGTTTTCGAGTTTTTTTTTCCTTTTTTTTTTGAAACCCTATACTAGTGGTCCTTTTTTTTATACAAACAAAACAATATAGGGCAAATTAATAAAGTGTCCTGCTTCAAACCATATAATTAATAAACCGGCCAAACTTTTAAATTCTTTTAGAAACTGGCCTTTCTGTTAGAGTTGACACCTGGGCCCACCAGATCGGTCAGCTGCGTTGAATAAGTCAAACTCGGTAGGAGAATTTACGACTGTGCCCTTGCCCATTTAAAGACCCGTGTGGTGTAATCTCTCACCACACTTTCTCTTTCTCCCTCGTTCTCTTTCTCCCTCGTTCTCTTCTCCCTCGTTCTGAAACTAGGGTTAGGTATTGAAGCTGTTTGAAAAGAAGAAGTTGTTTTTGCTGAAGACATAGATGTTAGCAGAAAGACCAGAGTGTATTTGGAAGAAAAGTTATACATATTTAGGGATTCAGAGATAGTGGTGATACAGTGAAGATGAGGTACAAACCGGGATTGGAACAGTCTGAATCAAGGTAAGATTAACGAAACCCGTGACTTAATATATGATGAAAATCATTGTATTGATAGTTAATTAATTTAATTGATCGATTGATTTTCAGGGTTTCTGTTTTTTTTCCTTTGTAATTAGGGTTTATTTGAAACCAAATTTTTATTGTTTAATTGGGGTTTAATTTTCGTGATTGGGTGTTTGATTTTAAGTAATATTGCTTAATTAGGTTTTCATTGGGTTTTCATAGGTTTATATCTGATTTTGTTTCATTTGTGTTGCAGTCAGTTCAAATTTAGGAATATCAGTGTATATGCGGAGCCAAAGAATGAGACTTTGGTATTTCCTGATTGCCATAGAGATGAAACAGACTTGATGACACTTAAGTATATGGTGTATAAGGGTTTGTCTATGGATGTTAAAGAGAAGTTTAATTTATATTGGTTTAAGGAAGAATGTCTGCCACTGCCATTGTTAAACAATGATGATTTTGATAATTTTTGGGAGGATTCTTTTGTAAATGAGGATGGATGTATATGTTTGTGGATGGGGATGAAAGACACAGTGTTTGGGACTCCAAAGACTACACCAAAGAAGAAGACAGTTAGTAAGGGAACCACCCCTAGAAGATCCCCAAGGCTAAATAGTGTGGATAAATCAGTTGAAGGTGCATCAAGAAAGCTGAGTTTCATGGATGTGCCCATGTCCAAACATTCTCAGGCTAGTAGCAGTGGTTGCAGTCAGTCAAAAGCTACAAATGAAGTTAAGTTTGTTGAAGATGTGGACAATATTCAGCTGGAAAACACCAAAGAAGATGAATGTCACCCAATTGAGAATCCAGAAGCTCCTCCAGTATATGCCAGTGATGAAGACATTGAGTATGGGTCAGATGAAGAAGAACAAGAAGAGAAAGAAGAAGAAGAAGAAGAAGGAGAAAAAGAAGGCAAAGAAAAAGGTATATTTCATTTATAACTGATTTCATTTATTATAATTTGTAACTTATTATATGGTACTGATGTTGATCTTGAATGTGAAGGTAAGGATGTGGATGAAAGACCTGCTTACATGGATGACTTTGATGATGATTTTGGTCAGTACATGAAGGGTGAGCATGATGTAGATCTTTTCCCTGAAGAAGAAGTTTTTACTCCAGTAGATCCTAGCAAAATGGAGGTAAAAACTAGATTTGCAAATAAGGAAGCATTTAAGAAACATCTCAAGGGTTATTGTGTTCTTAATAAGTGTCAATATATTTTGGATAGAAGTGCTCCCTCTAGAATTAAGGCTGAGTGTAGGTTTAAAACAGAACATGATTGTCCTTGGTTTGTGTATGCTAGCAAGAAAGAGGGTGAGAAGACTTTTGTTCTTAGGAAAGTGAATTTGGAACATAAGTGTGAAGGGGATCCCCAAAATAGGAATAGATCTGCTGATCCTCATTTTGTAAAGGATTTTGTTCTTGATCAGATGAAGAATAAGCCTAAAAAAGTTGTTCCAGACCCTTATAAAATCAAGGAAGACTTCTTAGCTGAAAAGAGAGTAAATATACCATATCAGTGTGCATGGAAGGCTAGGAATCTAGTTTTAGAGTCATTATATGGGAACTATAAAGAAAGTTACAATGAAGTACCAGCATTCTGCAAGATGTTTACAAAATGCAATGATGGGTCTGTTGCTAAGTTCACTTTTGACACAGTGAATAACACCTTTGAAAGCATGACACTCTCATTTGAACCTGCAATGAGGGGTTGGCGAAAAGCATGCAGGGGAGTTATAGGGCTTGATGCCTGCCATCTAACAGGGGAATATGGGGGAGTATTGATGGCTGCAACTGCACTTGATGGACAGAATGGGTTAGTAATGTTAGGAATTATGGTATGCAGAGCTGAAACAAAGGAAAATTGGATCATTTTTTTGAAGCATTTGAAGGATGCAATATTAGCACATCCAGTGAAAGTGGCTTTCATTTCAGATAGGCAAAAAGGTTTATTGGAAGCTGTTGGTATAGTGTTCCCTGGCCATCACCACAGATACTGTTGGAGGTAACTTTCTTGTCTAACTTTGTTTCTTGTTTCTTTTGTTTGTCAGATCAGATAAAGTCCTTATGTTAATTGCAATGTGTTAAAATGCAGACATTTATACAAAAATTTCAAGAAGGATTACAAGGGTCTTGAATTATACAGTTCTTTATGGAATGCAGCAAAAGCATACAAAGAAAAGCATTTTCAGGTTTGACAGTTCACAACAGTTCTTTGTTATTGGTTTTATGCACTATTTGACAGTCAAGTTAGCTAGTTTTTGATTGGCTGTGCAGGAACATTTTGACAATATTGTGAAACAGAGTGCTGCAGCTGGTGCTTATCTCAGTAGAGAAGATCCTGCTACATGGTCCAGGGCCTTTTTTAACCCTATTCACTGTTGTGAACATATGAACAACAATTTTTCAGAGTCTTTTAACAATATGATCAACAAGATGAGAAATAAACCAATTATAATGATAGGAATAATGTATGCTAACTTAGTGATGGGTACATGGTACAATAGGAGGACTGAATCTGCATCATGGGTAGATGGTAATTTGGTTCCTACTGCTGTTACATTGATTAAGAAAATGTTGGAATTTGTGACTGACTATGGTGTTGACCCTTGTGTGGCTGGAGAGTTATATATGGTGACTAGTCCAAAGAATTCTGTGTTCACAGTGAACATACTTGCCAAGACTTGCTCTTGTTTGCAGTGGCAGTTGAGGGGGTTCCCCTGTATGCATGCAGTGAGTGCATTGCATAGCATAAGGCCACAATGGAGAAAGTAAGATTTCTCTTTTTTTAAATCTGTACCTTGTCTCAGAACTTATTTATGCAATTTCTAGGCCTTAAATGTATCTAGCACTAACCTTTACATACTCTGCTTGAGCAGGTACTGCAGTGATTACTATTCAGTGGAGAACTATAAGGCCACATATGCACCAACTTTTGCACCACTAGATGATAAAAGTGAATGGGTCCAGGTACTTTTTCTTCTTAAATTTGTAACTATATGCCCTATTTATATTCTCAACTACATTAATATAAGTGCATTTGTTTTCTTGCAGCCAAACATGAACAAGAAGATCTTGAACCCTCCTCACAGTAGGAAACCAGGAAGACCCAAGAGCAAGAGGGTAAGAAGTTATGATGAACCTCGTGTTGAGAAGACAAAAAGGAGGTGTGGGAAATGTGGAAATGTTACTAACCACAACAAAAGAACATGTGCTGGTGGTGAAGTGGGATCTAATCCAACTGCAAAGAGGCAAAGGACTGAATGTGATGCACAAAGCTTCACCTTCAGCAACATAGAGCCAAGTCAGACCACCGGAGTTAGGGGTGCAGCTAAGTCAAACAAGAAGAAGAGAACGGCATCATTTGTTGGTGAATGTTTTACAGGGCCTGGCAGTCAGCCTTTGGCAACACCATCTTCTACTCCAGCTTCCACAACACCTATGAGTCTGCCATCTATAGCACCATCTTCTACTCCACCCTCTACAATAAATAACCTTTATCAGAACTTCTTTGGCATTGGATCTGTATCTCAGAATATAAAACAAGGAAAGGGAAGGGGAAATGGAAAGGCTAAGAAGAAATGATTTGAGATCCGTTTTCTGATTTTTTGTGTTTAAGAAGACAATATTTTTTTCTTTTGTAGACTTGAATTAATGCTGAATCAAAAGTGGATGGTTGTTTATTAGTACATTTGCAGGTTACATTTTCAGATTGTTGAGTTCCTTACATATAGCATTAAGTTGTAAACTTGAATGCATAATTCTGTTTTTTGCAGCAATGAAGACTTCATCTGAGACCCATTTAAAACCGTCACAATCTGTACAAGTGAGGTATGCTATGTTCTTGTTGTGTTCATTCTTGCAAAATTTCATCTCCATTTTTGATTTGCAGTGATATTTGCTGCAGGTTTGATTTTGCAGTGGGCAGTTTTTGAAGCAATGACCAGATTCTCCGCAAGCGTAACAACCATTCTCTACTGGTAATTTCACCATCTTGCATTTGACAGGATCGATGGCATCGTCAAACCATTCAAAGTACTGACAGGTTGGAATTGAACACTTCAAAAACATTTTTTCGTTTGTTTCTTTTGCTTTTGAACACAATAGTTGCCTTATACCATTACATGGTATATATTTGCACCTGGAATAAATCCAAGGACATACCTTTGGATCATGAATTCCCTATGCACAGATAGAACATGAAATTAGGGGTTGTTTTAATCTTAATCTTACCTTGCTGCTGCTACTGCTGCCTGGAGAGTTTACTTCATTTTGTCTCATGTCTTATTTATTTTTATTTTTTTGATCTGTTGAGTATGACAAATACTATGGTTCTTCTCTGCAGGGCCTAATTTATATGAATGAAGCTAAATCTGACCGTTACAAATCCAATCGTTACAAATCCGACCGTTGCAATGAGTCACCGAGTTGACTCGATACTGGTTTGGTTACGAACTCAGACGAGGGTTAAGTCGTCTTTTACCTAGCAGGTTAACTGCCACGTAGCCAGTTAACTACCTAAATCCGTTTTTTCAAAAAAACGGCCAGTTTCTTAAATATGGTTCAAAAAGGTGGTTACTTTATTAAAAAGCCCAACAATATATTGCTTAAGCACTGCCATGTTGAATAAGGTTTAACAAGAAGTTAGGATGATCCCTTAACTAGGTGTTTGAGATACCTTCTTTACGAGCATATTTTGCTAATTCATAGACACACTTATTAGCTAACCTATTTATGTGCAAACAAGACCAACTCTCAAACAAAGCTAAATGAAAAGAAATATCCTCAACTATGCCTCTGTACTCCCATAGAACATCTGCTTCTTCTCCATGGATCACTTGATAAGAGCCTGACAATCTGCCTCTATAATAATCTTCTTAAAGTCCAACTGAGCGCCGGTTTGATAGACGCTAAGACTGCAAAGCATTCCAGATGTTCAGACCCAGAAGCTCCATTGAAGACCACACACCTCGAGACTAAGTGCGCACCTGCAAAATCCCTAAATATTAGACCATATCCTCTATTATGAGAAAAGTGACAATAAGAAGCATCGATGTTAATTTTATTAGTTCCTACACCATGTAAGGGTTTTTGCATTCCTAGCATCACTGGTATTTAACTCAGACTAGTGGTCCATAGACTACTTTCAAACTCCTTAAATTGGGGTGGATACCGGCAATTATGGGGTTCATACCCCTACCTCCACAGTGGACGGGAACATAAAAACCATCATACCGCTTGATGATTCTCTATTTTGCGAGTTAGATATATGAGACGAGTTAAACAATGAGTCAACATCAGAATAATGAAAAAATAAATGACATCCCACGATAAGTCGGATTTAACTAGTAAAGTCCAATCCAAACAAACAAAGTGTAATTTGATGTTTGGAAAACCAAACTTGGCAGCTAAATGACAAGGCCAAATCCAGCCAGCTAGACTAGCCCCACTGTTATACCTAACCACGTCAAACCCCTCTGTACAACTAAATTATCTAGTGTGGGGATCGGATTCCTGACTTCCTCCTTACTGGAGTTGATGGGATACCACTAAGATACGCTCTTGGACCCAATTTTAGAAGAAAAATGGATTACTGGTTCAAAGTTCAAACCGACTTAAAACTCACTTGGATCAATCGGTATCGACTCACTGGTCAGACCGGACGAGTTACTCTGTTCAAATTTTCTAAAAGAATTTACTAGTTTGCCAGTCCAACCGACCGGTCCACTACCATCTTCTACAGAATTAAAACCCTAAAGGCCTAAACAGTTTTCTATTTTTGGGTTTATGGTAATTTAGGATTTCCTTATCCCAGACTTAATTGGTTTCCTAACTCTCAGATGATTTCCTTTTCCTAATCTAGTACTTCCAGATACAATTGGAGTCTATATAAAGAGGGGTCTAATATGGGAGCAGAGGAAGATCAACTGAAGATATTTGCTCAATTGTTAGCTATTTGTTATTGCACTCTTTCTTACAGACAAAATGTCTAAACGAGGAAAGGGAAATAGTATAAAACCAGCAGGCCAAAAGAAACTGACAAACATTGCGGTTGTTCGTTACACGAAGAATTATAAGCGATTCGAGGTTGCTTGTTTCAAGAACAAAGTCCTCTCATGGCGTTCTGGAGCAGAAAAAGATGTAGATGAAGTATTGCAGTCGCATACTGTCTAAAAGGAGTAATAGCTAACTCGAGTTATTTGTCGTGGGATTTTGGAACAGACGACATATCAGCGATTTGCATGGAGATTTTGCTGAAAGGAGAGCTTCAAGTCGGAGGGATGGAAAGAGATACTCAATTATCAACTCAGTTCCGGAATATTGCAACCATAGTCATGGGGAAAACGATTAATTCAGAGACAAAACGTCCGTATAGTGTTGGTATGATTGAGCGGCTTATGCGCGAAATCCATTTTTCTGTTGATCCGCATGACAAACCAAAGAAACAGGCCATACAAGTTATCCGTGAGCTTCAGAAGCACTATCCCATTAAAAGAACACCAATGAGGTTAAAGCTCGTCGTACCTGAAGAGAGTTTGCCTTTTCTGATGGAAAAGCTCAATGCATGGAATGCAGAAATTGTTTCGCAAGATGAGTATGGAAATCAGCTGGTGGCATTGGTTTGTGAGATTGCACCTAGTTTATTCCGGGATTGTGATGCTTTGGTTAGGAATTATCATGGTAGGGTGGAAATACTTGCAGTGTCAGTGCACTTTGAGAAGGATGCCAATGTTGATTACTACGATGGTAATGAGGACGTCGTTGAACCATGTCATCACACAGCAGAGTTGGATGTCATCAAATTGAGTGAGAGATTACAAAAACAGTCTATTTCCACGGTTAATGATGGTGCTGCTGAGAAGAAGCTAAACGCTGAAGTGGTCGAGGTGAAGCTGAACAAATGCAATACGTGCCATGTGTTCATATTAGGAGACATCAAGCAATACCGGGAACACTTCAAGAGCGAATGGCACAAGTGTAATGTGAGGCGAAAGACAAGGCAACTCCCTCCACTCACTGCGGAGGAATGCGCCCTGGAAGACACGGTATTTTAAGGGAAATGTTTTTTTTACTTTGAACAATTAGACCTCCTCTGGATGTTTCGTTGTTATGTAATGTTTTGATTTTGTGAATACTCCTATGGCAATTAAAATAATAATAAAACTCCTGTGGCAAATGCAGTCTCCCACAACTTTGTGGTAATCCTGGCTCAAATCCCCAACTATTTGGCATATCCCTCGAAAGGCCCAGTGGCCAGTGATATTCCATGGAGTATCTATTTTCTTGTGCGAAGAATTAAGGAAATTTCGTTAAACTTGGAAGAAATTTGTTGCTGTACCTAAAAGTGTAATTTCTGTAGCACCTACTTTGTGTCAGTCTGATACATGAGAATGTTACTGGATGGTGCGATGCTGGTTCTCCTTTCACCTGTTTCGTCGAATCTCAATTTGAAGAGGTAATCTATTAGTAGTAGCCTTTTTTCCCTTCAAAATAGAAAAGTATTTTGTAATACTCCTTTAATTTACTACACACAGTATAATGGAACCTCAAAACAGGGTCAATATGTTGATGTTTTCCATCATTCAATTATAACATAAATTTTATATAAAAATTCTAAGCAAATCGAGGTTTTAAACCACACAAAAACCCCATCCTCACATATGTTGGGAGGCAACTCATCTAAAAATGGGGACCCTTGCTAATTTTGGGGAGGATCTGAAAAATATTCAGGACCGATTCCTGGATAGAACTGATCTTTGTGGCAAGCATTGATCCCGATCATGACTATGTCTGATTCAATTCTACAATTTCGACTAGTCTATTGTTGTTTTCGGGTTTCTGCATACATCGACATGCACACAAATTAGACCAAGAATATTCATAAGTGTCGACATAATGTTTGAACATGTGTTAAACTCAAATATCGTATTGTTCAGGTATATTCATGATACTCAAAGAACTGGAAACCGATTTTTCAATACTAATTTTGGTATCAAATTATATGCTTAACAAATCCCAAAGTTTTGGGTATCTATAATTTCTACATATAAGTCAAGTACATGGATGTATGATAGCTAATCTTAGTTGCCATACTATGAGTGAAACGAGTTGGAATACAATTGTATATATTGCAAATTTTAAGGATTTGCAAAATGTGATGTTTACACCCCCAGGAAAAGTTATAAAGGCACCCGAAGAAATTGATAAAGGCACCCAAAAATGGATGAGGGCACCCCTATTGTTGTAGGCACACCAAGACTAGATAGGGGAACATCCTTCTTCACAGGTTCAAACTGTTTTTGGCGGGAAAGTCTTTTTTAAATGCAGAAATATTTGATTTGATTCTGAACGATTTTTTTGTGGTCTTTTGATTGGACTTGGACTCGTATCAACCTGTTTCACCGAGCTAGGGATGGTAGTGAGTTTTATTTCGATTAAAAGGGATCATTATGTGGTTTGCAAGAAAACATAGTTAGAGAGATTATCAGAATTTGGTTGTGATATATTTGGGAGTTGCTTGAGGATAGAGTGTGTTTAACAGGTTCTGAACGTGTATGTAACGTGACTGGATGATTCTCAGCTGCTGCAGACACGTGGAGAAAATAATTAAGAAAAATATTTCCCGAGAATGGCATAATTGATTGAGAGGATTATTCGCTTTTACTGAAGAGATTTTGGGGTCTTGCGAGTATATAAAAGAGTTTGGGGGCCTAACAGAGGTGATTGGGGAGGTCACAGAGCGTAAAATAACAAGTTGCAGAATTTTGTGGCTTATTCTACTGCAGAAGAAGAATGTTGTTTCCATTCGTGAAAGTTAGCCTTACAGTTCACGAACCGTTTCACTAATGGTCCCAACAGAATTTAGCAGATGCTCAAATTAAGAATTATTTTTTAAATATGTTTAGCATTGCTATGACTCTCTTAAACACTTCCAAGACTTCATTGATCACTTAAATACTTATGTGTGTGCATCATGATTATACTCTTAGGTGTTTTAATGAACATCAATTTGCTTATTGTTCAATGGCATACTTGCCAAACCGAACAGTCATTAAACACGGTTCCAGAACCAGACCACTGTATATATTCTTTTATTGTATTTTCAAGACCAAAAGTGTTTTCTTGAATCAAGACCACTGTATATACAGATGCTCTTTCAACTGGGAAATTCCATACCTGACACTTTGTATCCTAGTTGATAGCTAGAGTCGTCCTCTATAAACCTAGGTTTCCTTTGAGAAAAATAATTAGGTTTACGACTGAAAGACTTCGCTTTGGGGATTCGTGAATCCAGGTCCGAGTATCTTTACCTTGATAGTTCATGTATCCAGATCTTGCTTTTCTGTTATCGAGGTTCTTGTAATATCTTTCAGGAAAGATATATAGAAACCGCAAAGTTCTCTTAGTCCAGACTTTGTGATTCCTCAAGATAGATATCTGAAGATTGTTCTTAAGTGATTTTTTGAAGATTGTTCTTGATAGGTGGTAAAAGATCCAGGTTTCTCATCTAAGTGATTTTAAGTGTTCCAGATTGTTAGGTTTGCTATACTTGTCTATCGCAAACATATTTCCAAGCCTTAATCTTTGATTTAAAGGAAAGTTAAATAAGCTTACCTATTAGTGGAAGACTGGCATCAAAAGTCTTCACTGAGGTAGAAGCAACTCTTAGGCTGTCAATGACGTCAGCTAAGTGAATCAATTGTGTTGAGCCTTGTGAGGTTCAAGAGACGTAAATTCAGTCTCAACTACATTCCAGTCCGAAGTCTGATAATGTGCTAGTGTCTGTAGCGGCTTAATACAGTTTGGTGTTCAAATATAGACGAGGTCCCGGAGTTTTTCTGCACTTGCGGTTTCCTTGTTAACAAAACTTTTGGTGTCTTGTGTTTTTCCTTTTCCGCATTATGTTTTTTATCATTATAATAAATTTTACGCAAGAAGTACGTATTCTATCTTAGTATATATGTTCATACAATCTTAATCGATTACGAGACTTGTTTCTTGTAGAATTTGAATTACTTGGTAGAATTCCGATTGGATTATTTGGATACGACTAGATTGATCTTGGATATTGGTTTTTGGGATCGTCTAAGTACTCTTATTAACAATCAGGTTCATGGACTCCTTTGTATATACATATTGAATGAGAATATATAGAGATATAAACTTTATATACATATATTGTCAAGGATCATTATGTTGGTGTGCTTGCAATTGTATTAGATTTTGTCCATACAGGTTGTCGAACAAAAAAATTGGTGGTGTACTTGGCACCCTCTCATTTTCAGAAACATCAAAGGAATAAATATGTTTCAGTAACAAACTCATTTATGAATCTTCTAAATCACAATTTGGTCACAGATTTATGTAGAGTAAAGGATCTTCCGTTTATTCAATATAAACTTGTTTGGTCAAAAATCAAACCAAGACAATGATTATCGAAATAATCTATCGCAGTAAACAAGCTCTATCCAATCAACTATACGAGGGGAAACAATTAGACAATTTTTCAATCTTTATAACAAATCTTAAGTCTATTGAGATAAACTACTTGTTAGGATCCCAAATAATCAAGTACAAGAAAAATTACAAAGATCAGAAACCAGAAAAATGAAAGTCTTCAAAGTAACCGTTGCACAAACTTAATTCATACTAATTATCAACATACATAAGATTTGAACCCAGAAAAACAAAAGTCTTCAATCTTCAAAGTAACCGATGTACACCAAACACAGAATGAACTATGTTAATATTGATTGATCAAAAATTCTATCTACAAATCTTGAATCGCTATATCTGTAATAGTCAATCCTCAAAAAAACTTGAGTTACTTATATCAGAAGAGAAGGATAATAGAATATACAAGTTTGATATATCAAGGATAATTACACCGTTAGTCAATCAAATCAATCAATCGAAAACTAATGTAAAAATACGATTTTCATTTCCCACCAACAGTACTACTAAAAGATTCTTGATCCCCAAAAAATACTTTAAATGAAGGCAATGCAAGAGATTTAATTTAATTAGATTACTCTTCTCTATCAATGAGTTGGTTTGCCATACAATTAATTAAGTAGTGTGTTCAATGGATGATTTTGTAAGAATACAAGACTTCATTGTTTACAATATTATGACAAAATATTGTTTGGAAAGGAAAGTATAATTAATTCCGAAAATTTCTAAAGATATGCAAAGAATATTATTTCCGAACTGAAAATAATAATAATTGTACTTCAACTAATAAACTGATGTCCCTCTTAGTTGACAACTAATATTAAGTAGCATACATGATATACTTTACCAATATAGTGACTAGAGATAGGCAAATATTTGGGATATTAGTAACTAGAGATATGCAAACATTTGGGATATGGTAAGCATATATTTTTTGATATCTAAAAAATATTGAAAATTAAGTCCAAAATTTTCCCCTGAGTATCAAATAAAATACTTGAACATTAAGATATATGAGTTTAACACATGTTCAAATCACCTGGTCGACATGTTACGAACATTCCAAGTTCAATACGTGTACATTCTGATGTTTGCAGAAACCTGAAGATATCAAACCTATCGAAAATATAGAATTGGATTTCACTTAGTCCGGATTGGTCCTGGGATTTGTCCTCACATGTGATCGGTCATATACTTAGGATCGGTCTTGAATCCACTCTCAACTACAAAACAAGTTTCTCAAATCTACTTTTTCTTTTTGGTGAGTTATTGATGAGTTTTTCTTTTTTTATTTCCTTTTTTTAGTTTTCATTTTTAAGCTAAAAAAACAGTTCAAAGAGGAGCTATTGCCGTTAATTTTGTGAGATGGATGTCTTAGATAGGTGGTTTTGTAGAGTTTGTATATGTTTATAATTGTTGGATTTGTATCTTGTTCGTATTTGCAGGGAAAATTGGAAAAATAAAGAGCCTTAAGACATCAACAAAGACTTATATCTTGCTCACCATTAGTCTGCAAATAACATGTTCGATAAAAGTTTTCTTTAAGTCCAATAAAACTACGACAACTAAACAGTCCTTTTAGGTATGTTTAACTGTCCACGTGGAGGATAACTTGTCGTTTACCATTTTTTCAACAAAAAAGAAAGAAAGTCAAAACAAGATTAAATTTGTAAATTTCAAAAAAAAAACAAAAACGGGGTACATTTTGTAAAACAAGAAAAAGAAAAGAAAAAAGGCTACACTGTATTTGACCTAATATTCAAGTTAAGATTTGGGAACATACTCCTCAGAACCCGAAGGATTCCAATCTTCTTTAATGAATTATTCTCCGTCCATCATGCAACAAGTTCTATATTTTTTTAATTATTCTTTGCAACGTTCATCATAATAATAAAGTTATATGACATGTCTCGGTAGATATAATGTTAGAATAATTTGAGCGAATCAGATAGTCAGCCTTTCGATACATTTGTTGATTAAGTTTCCGTTGACGCTATTGTTCACAATTCTTCAATCTTCAAAGTCGATTGGTGGAATTCTGATATTCAACTACCATGATTTATTCCAAGTCTGAGACTAAATCTAGTAGACTATAAATTAAGTTGTAGTTTTGATCAACTAAATATGACAACAAGCTTGATCTACCAACACTTATGAGTTTGACTGAGCGATGTTATGACATTAGTAATAGCTGTGATGAGTGTTATAACCATGAAAACTATCAACTAATGATTTCTATAAGAATGGAAGGACTTGGTGGGTCACCTAGGAACTTCAACCTCAATGTAGAGTTTCTTTATAATGGAATTGATGATGTTGACAAAGTAAGTAGCAATAACAAGGGAGGGGTATCCACCCTTGATGTTGATCAAGAAGGCGTTTACCAGTCAGCTGAGAGTCTTGATGTAGAGGTATTGTTACTAAAGATATTTTTTTATTAAATTCACTGAAGTATTACATGGGGAGGTTATTCACTCATACGACTTAGACAGGGTTGATCAACCAGATGTAGAACATTTAAAAGGTTTATCGGATAAGTAAACATGTTGAATGATGCAGTTTTACAAGTGTTAAGAAAATGATTCGTTGCTCGGACTTTTTATAGAGATTTGGTTTAAGATTAATAAAAGAAAAACTAATGAATTTTGATTTTCGTTACCAAGGAGAGATGAATCTAGGGTTTGGATTCCACTACTTCTTATGATGTAAGCTCAATAAATATACTTGGACATAATACTCCTAATTATATCAAAGCAGTTTCGAACCCAATCTTATGCTTTGGTGAATATAAAATTACAATCTCATCAATTTATGACTTTCGTCGTTAATCTAAAGTCTAATTTTCCTTCACTTATAAAAGATCGACCGCCGAAGACGATCAAAAACAGTTATTATGAAGCATACAAGAAGAGAAAATTTTTATGCAATTAAAAACTTTAAATGGAGTAAATATTCCAAAGAAAATAATTATTAAGAATTACTCATAGAGAAATAGCTTCCTCCAAAACCCTAGAAATTAATTTAGCTACTCATATGAAGAGATATGGAAGAAAATCGACTAATCATTGTATTAAAAATAATGAAAATTGCTTACAACGATTTTGACCTTCAGTGACCAAGGAAGTACAGTTGCCAAAACTCTATTGCGATTTGCGAGTGGATCGGTAAACGATAGATATTGCTTGTTGTTGAATATGACTGCCTTCTGCGACTGTTTTTGAGAGTCAATGTTCTTCGCTCTTCTTTTCTTCAATGGAAGCAGCAGCAAAATTGCTGCAGAGCTTGATTTCTTCGTTTGTAGCTCCCTGTTTTATCCAAAACTCTCTGTCCCCATATTCTGACATCCCCTAGGCCTTTATATACCAAACATGTGAGAAAACTATCGATTTAATGTCGTATCTTCTTACAATAATGATGATCATCTCGGGAGTATTTTCTTACTCTTTACGGGAAATTCTTTACTTCTATTCCTACTCCATGCATCTGTTGTACATAGAATTACCCCAACATATTGCCATCACCTTCCAAGCCGTGTTTAATTCCTCCAGCCACACGTAATCTTCTCAAGTTTAGAATATCATACCCGGTAAAACTCTTCTTCCTTGTTTTACTTAAATACGTGGAAAACTTTGTCTCTTCGATTCAAATTCCATTACCAAGCCTGTTTGATCGAAACAGGCCTAAACCAACCCGAAACCATGAGAAAGTCCAATATAAAACTCGTCCAAATCATAGTGGTAATTGAATAATTGTCCCTCTTATGATGGGTTATACAAATATCCTTATCACATAATAAATATGTCCCTCTCCTTGTACAAGCCCATCAGGGGCCCAATAACGAATTAGTGCCTTCCAAATATACCCCTACTATATAATTCAATTAGAAAATCAAATTTCAGTTATAAACGGGAATTAAAACTAATTGAGAGAGAGAGAGAGTTTCAGATGAGATGGGAGCTGAAAATCGTGAAAAAAATTTGAATTTTTTTCACTGAATCGAAGAGAGATGCAAACAGATATTGGAATTCTTCTTCTCCTCGTTCATATTCTTCATCTTAATTGACAGAATCAGAGATTCTCATTCCGTTTTTCAATTATTATTAATCAACATAAACCACTAGATCTGTTTTCCTGAAACAAATTGGTAATGTTGATGTTTATTTGAAGATTAATAAAGTTGTTTTGATGATTGCATGTTCGTTTCATAGATTTATATGTCCTTAATTTTGATTTCAGTTTTTTGTTGATGTTGCAGAGATCGTGATTTATGTGGGAAGATTGATTTCGTGATTATTCTGTTAGATTTGATTGGGTGATATTGATATAGTTTGATCTCGAGATCCTTATTCATCTCTTAAACATGTACGTTTTGATTTTTTGATTTTTGATTTTTTTTTCTTAGATCTGTTCATCAACTTTGGTTTTATGTTTATGCTGAAATGTTTGAAGAATCTTGTTTGTGATGAAATTTAGACACTACTGATTATGTTTTTGATGAGATGTTGATATTATTTTGGATCAACCTTGACTGTTGATACAAAAATAAGATGATTTTTAGTTTATTTTGGATCAACTGTTGTTGTTGATCCAAATTTCTGAACACAAAATGTTTGTATTTTGTGTTTTTATTTCTTCGGTAGATTGCAGTTAATCATTATGCATTCATTTTGTTGATAATGTAGATTATATTTTAGGTTTCTCACATTCTACATTGAATTTAATTTTTATGAGGGGGCGTACCCCACGAGTGAGGTGCGACGTAATACTATATGTAGCTTAGGGTGTTTTAGACTGATTTCTTTTTGGTTTGCATTGAAATTCATGTTTTAACTACCTCTTTTTGGATCAACTGTGATATTTTACACAGATTTATTGGATCAACTGTGATTGTTTACACAGATTTATTGGATCAACTATGACTGTTGATCCAAAACTATGATTGCTTACACAGTTTTATTGGATCAACTGTGATTGTTGATCCAAAACTGTATTTGTTGATTCAAATTTATTGGATCAATTGTGATTGTTGATCCAAAACTGTGATTGTTGATCCGTATTTATTGGATCAACTGTGATTATTGATCCATATTATCTGCATACCACTATCTGTTATGGTTTGTTGCAGTCCAAAGATGGTTGTTGCAGAGTTCAAATTTTGCAATCAGATTGTCTCGCATCCTGTTTCTGGATCAACTACTGTCAAGGATATGATAAGTGTGGTGAAACAAAAGTGGCTTTATGTTCCTGAAGACCTCATTCTTTTTGGTTACACTGTAGAAGGGATTTCAAATGTCATCAATCACGATTTGGACTTGAGGTTTTTCATTCACTACTGCAGCTCACAAGGGATTGACTTGTTGAAGTTTGAAATCCAGTTAAGGACTTGTGTTGATTATACTTCTTCATCATCTTCTTTTGCTCCTGCTCCTACTTCTTCATCATCATCAAGTTGTATTTCAAGCGATGAGGTAGTTGTAGTGGAAGACGTCACTGATGATGCGTGTTTGATCAAAAAGGTCCTGTAGAAGTCTGATGCTTGGGTCAACATCTTAACTGGATTAGGGCAGTTGTTTGAAGGTGGTATTAAAGAAGTTAAGGATTGTGTTACAAAGTATGAAATAAATAGTGGTCGCAAATACAAATTGAAGAAGAGTGACCTTGTACGATACACTGTGGAGTGCAAGTTCAAAAAGGAGGAAAATTATCGCTGGAGGTTTCACGCCTCTCTCCTTGCAAATACAAAAGGTGTATTTCAGTGCAAGAGATACATTGGAGAGCATTCATGTAGTTTAGCTTGTTCAGACCCATCAAAAGTTAGGATGAGAAAATCGTTTATGAAGGATATATTGGCAGATGATTTACGAGCATCTAAGAAGAAGAAGACTGCTTCTGATGTTATGGATTTACTCCGAATGGAATATGGAGTTGACCTCACGTATAGTCAGGCATACCACGGTTTAAAATTCACCAAGCAATTTCTTTTGGGTGATGACATCAAGTCTTATTCAGATTTTGTTTGGTATAAAGATGCCACTGAACATTACAATCCTGGAAGCGTCCTGAATTTTGAGTATGATGGTGTGACGCGTCGGTTCAAAAGGTTTTTCGTGGATTTTGAAGCTTCTATAACTGGTTTCAACAATTACTGCAGTCCGATGCTATTTATCGATTGTACCTTTCTCACTGGGAAGTTCAAAGGTGGTCTTATGATTGCTTGCGGAAAAACTGATAACCAAGGTGTGATTTTTAACTTTTTACTTTTTTTCATTTTGTATCCATGAATGTTTAAACTTTTTACTGTTGATCCATTATTATGCATTCATTTTTTTGATAAATGTAACTTTTATTTTAGGTTTCTCACATTCTACATTGACCCCCTCGTGAGGTGCGACGTTATACTATATGTAGCTTAGGTTAGTTTAGACTGCTTTCTTTTTGGTTTGCATTGAAATTCATGCTTTAGCTACCTCTTATTGGGTCAAATGTGATATTTTACACAGATTTATTGGATCAATTGTGATTGTTTACACATATTTATTGTATCAACTGTGAGTGTTGATCCAAAACTATGATTGCTTACACATATTTTATTGGATCAACAGTGGAAGTTGATCCATTTTAAATGGATCAACTTTGTTTGTTGACACTAGTTACTGATCATTTATTTTTGTTTTTGGTCACTTATTTTTGTTTTTTGGTTTTTGTAGAAATCTATCCAGTTGCATTTGGAATTATAGAAAGTGAAAATTGTGAGAGCTGGCAATGGTTCTTAACCAATTTGAAGAGTATTATTCGTGAAGATCGTCTAGTGACCATCATATTAGATCGTGGAATCGGCCTTTTGAAGCGTGTGCCTGAAGTCTTCCCAAATGCTTTCCATTCGTTTTGTTTGTACCATATGAAAGGAAATATTCCTGTTCCAAAGGGAAGGAGTAGACAAACTGCGGTCAAGTTATTCGAAGAGTGTTACACTGCGTTAACAAAGGAAAATTTTTTATGCTGCTGCGAAGAGTATGAGTAATCTAAAGTTGGATTCAGTGGTTGCTTGGATGATGAATATTCCATTCGAGAATTGGGCTGCTCATGCATTTCTAGGAGAAAGTTTGGGTGAGAACACATCTAATATTGCTGAGAGTTTTAACAATGTCATTAAGCATGATAAGCCGCTTCCAGGACTTGAGCTTGTTGATGTTATTCGTGCTGAGGTAATGGAGCAGAATTAAAAGACGTTAGTGGAGTCTAACAAGTGGACTACAAGGCTCACTCCTCGTATTCAAGCAAGATTTAACAAGAGGATAAACGACTGCCGTTCATACAAGTTTCGGAGAGCATGTGAGAAGGTATTTGAGATCATTTCTCCAACAGGGAAGCATACTGTTGACTTGGATTCTAGAACTTGCAGCTGCAAATGGTGGCAAAAACATAGCTTTCCTTGCACTCATGCAATGAAAACAATGTTGCAGATTGGAAATGATGAACCGTACAACTACATTATCCCTTACTATACTTCTGATTACTATAGAAGGTTGTACTCTCGACCCATATATCCTATTCCTGACTCTGAGAAGCCACCTGGAATTAATGAAAAGGGGTATATTTTTCCTCCCACTGGTGGTCGAGAACAAGCTGGAAGACCTAAATGTGTTAGGTACATGGGTTCTCGTGAAAAGGTGCGCAAGAAGAGGAAGTGTGGCCAGTGTGGGATGCTGACCTTTCACAACCGTCGAACATGTCGCAGAGCTCCTTTGTCTCCTCGTGCACCAACATTTCGTAAGGAGTCTCATTCCAGGATTATCAACTTCTTGAAGAGGATGTTGTTCTGAAGTTTTTGTGGTGTTTTCGTATTCTGAACAAACTTGTTTTAGGTTTCTTACCAGTTTGGTGTTTCTTTTTCTTTTTTTATGATTTTTTGGTTTGCACTTGTTATTTTTTTTTAATGACATACCGTTGTTATAAATTTTATTCTTTTCTTTCTCAAATATATGTCAGTTGGCAGGTTCCAGGTTTATTGATTTTACAGGTTTATTGTTTCTTATATAAATGGTATCAACTGCATTTGTTGATCCTTTTTTTGTGGATCAACTTCCATTGTTGATTCAACTCAAATGGATCAACAATGGTTGTTTATCCAACATATCTGGATCAACAATGGTTGTTGATCCAACAGTTTTGGATCAACAATAGTTGTTGACACACAAAACAAACAAAATATTTGCATGGTTCTATCTGCATTTGCTAGGAAACTCCTCAAGCTATACATACCTGTAACATTCATTCATAATCAGACCAACTTAATTGGATCAATAATGGTTGTTGATCCAACTTAATTGTATCAACAATGGTTGTTGATCCAACATAATTGGATCAACAATGTTTGTTCACAAATAGAACAAATAAAAAATTTGCATGGTTTTATCTATATTTGCTACTAAACTCCTCAAGCTATACATACCTGTAACATTCATTCATAATCAGACAACAAATACATCCATACTAATTCATTCATAATGGTTCATAATAATTCAAACAGACCTACAATAAGATTTACTTACTAACATAAGTATTTTTAAAACTACAGTTAGATTTTCTTTACAGACCATGAACAGACTATAACATCAATCTCACTCTAACGGTTCAGCTAATGGTTCATCTACTGGATCAACTACTGGTTCAACTGAGTCTTGCAATTGGATTATTTCTTGAATAGAGTCAGTAGCTGAATCAGGAAGTTGTTCCGGTTTCTTCCATGAACCCAATTCTGACAAGATTCTTGCTGCAATCTTCACTCGTTTCTTGTTCAACTTCTCATCTAAGTTAGCGATTTCAGATAGGTGTTCACAGTTTTCGCGCTTCACCAAATTCTTCATGTAGATGTAAGTGTGCAATGTACAGTCGCATCCGTCTTGTGCTGGTACAGTGTAATATGAAAATCTTGTCTCGATATCACCACCTGTCTCTGGTTCTCTGTGGCCCATTTCATTTAGCCATTTAGTCAGTGGTACTATCATCACAAGATATTGCCAATTGTAAGCCGGGTTGCGCTTGCAGAGTTGTACACTGTCCATTTTCCTTTTACCAACGCCATCACCACTCAATGGTATTCAACACCGTCCTTGTCAGTCAAGCACATTGGTATAATGAGATATGTGTCTTCAACATTCCATGTGTAACTGTTCCTCAGCTTTTCCGGAATCCCACATCTCTCTACCTTTGCCATATTTTTCATGGCTATTGTGATCCCCAATATCGGCTGTATCAATATTTTTTCAAATATATTAGTTTGGCATATTATGGATCATCTACATTATAAACAAAAACTACAATCAATTGGACAATGCATTTGAACAAACCAAGATTTTTCGGTTACTTACATAATCATTTGTTGAGATAATGACGTGGTTCTTGTAATCTGGTTTATCCGGCGATTCCATCTTTGAATTCAGCATGTTGATGTAGTAATCAACAATCTCACCGTGAATGTTTTGATTATTTAGTAGACACTGTATGTACTTCCCAATATGAATACTTCCAAATCATGATTGCAGAAATAAAAACTGTAAGCTTTCTCGCTGCATTTTCAACAACAAAATAAACAACAAATGAATATGTTATTAAAAAGAGTTAGCATAACCCAAAAACAAACTATGTAAACTAAGTTGAAGTACATACCATTCAGTTGCATTCTCAAAGAATGGCTCGATGAGTTCTTTTTCGTTGTCATTGCATTTTTTCCACAATTTTAGTTTTTTTGGCTTCATCAGTCTTTTGGGTTCCGCTGGTGTGAGGTCAATTTGACTGTCGACATCAATTATTTCTATTTTCTCCCCCTCTTGCTTCTTTTTTCCTTTTCCACCTTTCCTTTGTCCCCTTTTACGCTTAGCATGAGGTGTTTGACTTCGAAGTTTATACGTCTTTCTCTTTGGCCTTTCTCCCTTCTTCACCCGTTTCACAAGAGAACTGACCTGCTGTTTTTCTGATGCTTTTGTATCATCGAATTGTTCCTATGATTCGGTTTCCTCTTCAGTTTTCTCCTCAACTGCATCCAAATTAAACAATTGCTTCAACCCTACGCGTATTGCAGCTCCTGATGTATTGTCAGCATCTTCAGTTTGCTCTTAAACCTCTTGTGTTTCTTGTGTTGCCTTACGATCTACCTCACTCATTATTGCACCGAAACTCGGTGTGGTACCTGTATGCACATACCCAGAAATTTCATCAGGATTTATGGTTGAAAGTGGAGGAATGTCAAAAACAACCACTTCCATTTGTATGTCATCATTTTTATTCTCAACAGACGAACTCTTCTCTTCCATTTGTGTGTCACCTTTCTCTTCTACTATTCCATCAGATATTGCAATGTTTTCGACCACTGAATCAAGCTATGCAACGTTTTCGACCACAATATTGAGCTCTAAGTCATCAGCTTTCCTTAGTTCTCTAGATACATGAAAGCCGTTCTTTCAACTCTCCTCAGATTTTCTACTTGTTGGTTTTTTCGAATATTTCATTCCACTTTCAAAACCCTTCTGCCAAAACTTATCTTAAGTTCCAAAAGTGTCTTGAGTTCCCAAAGTACTTTGAGTTCCATCTTCGGTTCCCAACGAATCGTTCATTTCTTGAGTGTCTTCATTGTTCACAGCCACAAAATCTTCGACTTCCATGTTTACTCTCGTTTCATTCCCATCTGTTGGTTTATTATTCACCGCAGAGTTCATTTCATGTTGATTTCCTTTTCCAGATGATTCTCCTTGTTGTTGCCGTGTGAACAAATCTTCCACTTCCAAACCTTCAAATTCCTTCCCTGTATACGGTGGTTTATTTCTATTCAGTGATTCCTGAAAAATCCTTTCCTCTTCCTTCCATTCCTTTATGTTCTTGTCAATATCAGCAAGTTGCTCCGGTTCTCCAGCTTGCAACTCTAGTTTGTCCTTGTTCCTCTCATACAGCTCTCTCAAGAATATCGTGCTGTGGAAAAACATTTTAATTTGAGCCTTCCCCATGTAATGAATCTCATGGTTGTAAAAATCAAGAAGGATGTTTTCTTCCTCTAGTTCCTTTATCTTATGCCTCTCTTCTTCCAGATCTCTTGCAGGTGCCGATAGGTCAATTAAATAGTTCTCCTCAGCAGACACTGGATCAACAAAGTCTTGATGAAACTGTGAAGTATGATCAACACAAATCAAAATAGTGTAGACACTGAAACTGGATCAACACTGGTTGTTGATCTCATTCACATGGATAAACTTCCATTGTTGATCCACAAAAAACTGATACTAAAACTGGATCAACATTGATTGTTGATCCCATTCACATGGATCAACTTCCATTGTTGATCCACAAAAAACTGATACTAAAACTAGATCAACATTGGCTGTTGACCCCATTCATTTGGATCAACTTCCATTGTTGATCCACAAAAAACTGATAATTGGAGGAAATCAAAATAGTGTAGACACTGAAACTGGAGCAACATTGGTTGTTGATTCCATTCACATGGATCAACTTCCATTGTTTATCCACAAAAAACTGATACTAAAACTGGATCAACATTGGTTGTTGGCCCCATTCACTTGGATCAACTTCCATTGTTGATCCACAAAAAAGTGGTACATTTGTAATAGTAAAGATAAATATAGTAAAAAAAATTACCGGACGGTTGAACCAAGTCATATCGATTGCCTTCTTGTTGATTTTTTTGCAAAAATCATTTACAAGCTTCTTGAACAACTTGTGCTGGTTCCATCGCAGGAATCTCGGAGTTGCATTTTCAAAATTCTTCCTTTCGTCGATGTACTTATCGGTATGTTCGCAGAACCAACACTGCATAATATAAACAACAAGGTTAGGTTTATCCAATTGTATGCATTTCACTCTCTATAACATTTTACTTTCTCAAAATTAATGTTTTTTCTTACTACTAGGAGAGTTGTGCAACCAGCGATAGTTAATTGGTCCGATTTCTTTTTCTTCAAGTTTGAAATCAAATGTTCCACCACGTGATCTGTCCATGACACTATGTCCATCAGTAAGATATGAGGCAACAATTTCTTTGGGAAGGTTGTCATTCCAGCATTTGGGGAATAAGAAAACCGTACATAACCACATAGTGAAAAGTCTCACAAAATGCTCCGGATCGGACTCATGTGCTACTGCCCTTTTCAGTTTGCTTACAACTTCATTCTTCAATATTGCATCTGGATAATCTGCTGGTCTTTCTGGTCTGAACTTTTTATTTAAGAATTCGTTGTAGTCAAGTCCTTTCTTCGGTTTCAGTTTCTGCCTCAAATCTTCACTCTCTATCAGTCTTCTCATCTTGAATATCAAAGCGAAATCTCTTTTTTCCAGAGAGTACTCTTCGGATTCTCCAAATTTGAACTTTCTGGTTTCTTTATTAAATGCACCCATCAGCAGCTGCATTGCAAGATTAATCTTCTTCAACCAGTTATCACTTATAATTTCAGTTATGTCTGTTACGTAGAATGGGCTTATTAAGTCCCAAAAAGGAGATTCCTTCGGTGCTCGTGCAAGCATAAGTTTCTGCTCATCATTTGCACATTCTACTTCAAATAGTTTGCATAGAAAATTCCCCATTTCAACCAATGGTTGGAGATCTGCTTTGAATTTCTTTTATTTGGCTCTTGACTTGCCTGCATATATGAAACTCAAATAATTTTCATTTTCATTTTCGATTTTTAAACAACATATTTCATATACCAGTCAATATTTTTACCATTGAGCTTTGTCTCTGGTTTGCTCTCTTCTGCCACTTCCTCTTCTTCCGATCCTTCATTCTCTTCATCTGATTGTTGTTGCTCTTCTTCATCGGATTCTGATTCCGATTCTTCCTCAATTACCTTCTTGTTTTTCTCCTTTTGTTGTGGTTTTGCTTTATCCCTTGAGCCGCCTGCATACATGAAGCTCAATCATTTTCATTTTGTTTTTAATATATGAAAGAACATAGTTAGATATAACAACACAAATATACAATCTATGTTTTTACCTTTGACGACTTTCTTCAGTTTTCCCTTTTCTGCTTCTTGTTGATATTTATCTTCCTCTTCTTCCGACTCTCGATCATATGATTCTTCTTGCTCTTCCTCTTCTTTGGATTCTGATTTTTCTGGTTCTTCCTCAACTTTCTTCTTTTGTTTCACCTTTCGTTGTTGTTCTTCATTTGTATTCATGTTCTTCCTCTTTCTTGTTTCCTCTTCTTCAATTATCTTCTTGTTCTTTGCATTTCGTTTTGGTTCTTTCTCTTGCTTAATCTCTTGCGTTCCCTTCTCATCTTGATTCTTCTTTATTATCCTTGGTGATCTCCTATGCATTATGTCTTCTCAAC
Organism: Papaver somniferum; assembly: GCF_003573695.1. NCBI lineage: Eukaryota > Viridiplantae > Streptophyta > Magnoliopsida > Ranunculales > Papaveraceae > Papaver > Papaver somniferum. The sequence goes on from NC_039362.1 coordinate 143,630,008, forward strand.
CTGAGTTCAACAACTATTATAGTTAGCATTCATATTTTCATAGTAGAAAAGTACATAACTAGCAACCATTTAAGTTTTATGGATCAACTACTGCTACTGATACAAAAATAGTTAAAAATCATTCAGAAACACATTACCAGTAGTACAAATTCACATACAATGTATCAACTTCTATTGTTTATCCTACTTTTATTTGGATCAACTGTAGTTGTTTTTCCCCTAGATTGGATCAACTTCTACTGTTGATCCCTTTCATTCTGGATCAACTACAACTGTTGATACAAAAATATCTAAAAATCATTCAGAAACACATTACCAGTAGAACAAATTCGCATACAATGTATCAACTTCTATTGTTTATCCTATTTTTATTTGGATCAATTGTAGTTGTTTATCCCCTAGATTGGATCATCTTCTACTGTTGATCCCTTTCATTTTGGATCAACTACAACTGTTGATACAAAAATATCTAAAAATCATTCAGAAACACATTTTCACCCATTAACAATAGAACAAATTTGCATACAATGGATCAACCTGTATTGTTTATCCTATTTTTATTTGGATCAAATGCTATTGTTTATCCCCTAAATTGGATCAACTCCTACTGTTGATCCAATTTTTATTTGGATCAAATACTGCTGTTGATCCCCTAAATTGAACAAAAATATCTAAACCTCCATAATAACATTTTTCAAACATTCTTACATTCACAAGTTGAACAAATTTGCATCTGAGAAAAATAATACTAAAAGTTTGAAGAGAAATATCAACATAACTAGCAAATATTTAAAATCACCAAATTATGCTTGTTTTAGTCACACTCAAAATACTCAGATTTTACGAGAAATCATTTCCTCCCAAGAACATTAACCAAAACTCAAAACTAACTAAACAAGACCAAAATCAAACCCATCAGTAAATCGCAGTGTAATAATCTTGCAAATAGAAGCATATAATCATTTAACAAAATCAAGACCAAAACATACATGCATCAATTAAATCTGATATCAAAAATTAGGTTTTACCTGTTCAATTTTGCAATCTTCAAATCGTTCAATTAAGTTTTTGATGATGAAACGTTGATGATGAAACGAAAATGAAATCGGTTAGGTTTTCTGATGAAACCTAATTTATATGGTCGATTTTCAGTTTCTTTTTCAGTTTTTCAGATCGTGGTCTGTTATCAGAGAGAGAAGAAACGTAGTTATATGGTTGATTTTCAGTTTCAACGGCTAGTGGATCGATTTATCTGCAACGGCTAGTGGATTATTGCAGATCGAGAGTGAGTGAGAGAAGACGGCGAACCAGAGAAACTGAAAATGAAGATTTAATGTGTCCGATCTAGTATTAAGTGAAATATATAGGGAGGGCATTTCAGTAATCTAATAATTCCTGATTTTAATTCCTAAAATTGGTAGGATATATTTATTTTGGGGAAGGGTATATTTGTTGGGTTCTAAAACTAGGGACATATAAATAATGTACCTTAAATCATAACCAGGTGACTTCGCCGGAGAACATGAACAATCCCGAACAAAATCCTATTTTCCTCCCAATCGTCGATCTAATCAAAACGAACACCATTACCATCCCTTTTTAGTCCATTAGATCAAACCCAATTAATATCATCACTTTAGTCTCTCTGATTCACATTCAATTTCAAACAGAAATATCCCGTGACTTCTGTTATCTTCTTGCCGAATTTCCAACCAATTTCTAACATATCCAAACTCATTAACAGCCCTGTTTAACCCCTTAGATAAATCCCACCAAGTTTCAGCGATTTAGTCTCAGTATAAGACCTCCAAAATCCAAACCCTAGGTTTGACAGTTTTGAAACCAGTTTTCCCCGCCAAATTCCAGAATTCAAACAAGGAATAAGGATACCCCTTATCCAACCCGCTGCGGTGCCGATAGTAAGTGGGGTTCCCCTTAGTAATTAGGTACCCCGTAGAATTTTTTTGGGTGTCTTTAGCAAATTCCTTGTGTGTTTTTCAACACTCCTCCTGGGGCATTTTTAACACATTTCAAGGAAGCCCTTAGCCAGAGTTGGGGTGTCTTAGTACTTTTCTCCGCAGGTATAAATGCCACTTTTAGAGAAAATTTCTTCACAACTGCTTATTTCTCCAAAAATATCTACAAAGACATAAAATACCAAAATAAGTACAAAAATGGGTACTAACAACATAGAAAATTGATATCGAATTAGACACATAAATGCGTCTATCATTGAATGAGATTCACTTGAACTGAAACCTATATATCAATGATGGCGTGTCTCCTTCATGTGTCTAATTCAATACCGTTAAGGCTTCATACTCCCATAGTGAAAGAATAAATTAATGGTTTAAGGGTTTCTTGTCATTTACATTGACTACAACAACTTCTGAAATGACGATGGTACCGAGTACACCACAATCTTTTCGATATAAACCTATGCAAAAACACTGACATAACCTTACTGATTCAATAATGGCCAAAATATTATTTCAATAAGGTGTACTTGGTAAATAATTAGAGTGCGAACCGAACTAACCATGTGATTGTTACCAAGTTGATTAACGTATATAAGTGTAATTACTTAATTATAACTATAACAAATGGAAAGTAAAATAATGGCACGACATATAATATTTTTTTATCGGGCTAAGCTGCATGGCAAGAAAATTTCGGGACCTAGTCCAGTTTTTAATATTCTCAGAATTAAGAAACTGTGCAAATTGACTAACAATTTCGTATAGTTAAGACCAAGTAAACACTCTTTTATTACTCAGTTCCTTCAGTATCTTTGCGCTTATAACTAATCTGTCCTACGTACGCAAATCCCAAGACAAAGTCCAATATGACTATTCTGTTTATTCATATTATCCACAATCCAATCCTACTGAAAAAATGTCGTATGCTTCAATATATGGTGAAAATTGCAAAAAGGAAATATTCGAGTTCAAGCTCGTACTTGATAAATTTCGAAATATATTTCAGAGAATTTTTTAACAACTCTATTAAGTTGCAAACCTCAAACTTACAAAATGAAACATAAACAAAGTAAAATTCGATTGACAAAACAAAATAACTAACATGTATAGTTTTACTCTTTTCTTCTAAAATGGGTAACAATCAAGTGGGAAAAAAAAAGACAGAGAAGATATTCATAGGGCGTGTTCTTCATTTCCATCGTGATTCCATTGATATCTTTGATTCTAAAATCCATCCACAAACCAAGTACATGTTTATGACTCTTGTTACCGGGGTTTCAAACTTACTTATTCCTTGTAATATTCATGAGATGTGACTTAGTTGATAAGTTACGTTATATGTAACTCATGAATGATATTTAAGCATATATATAGTGAAACCTTATGATTATTGTGATGTTAATTGATAAAATTGATTAGAATATGATATCAGTCAAATAACTTTTTTATTCTTTTAATAAACTATATACCCCTATAACATGATAATACTAATTATAAAATATATTTCAAAAACAAACACACTTTTGCATGGGAAAATGTTCTTCATCAGACTCGTATGTGGCTTTGCAGTCAGTGCATGACCTTGCGTGCCTGGAGAACCACCTGCAAGGGTGTAGAAGGTGCTCGTCACGCTGCCATTGCTGGCCCTGGAACTTCTGCAGTCATACACGACATTGCTATACCTGACGGTGGAGCTTTGAATGATGTTTTTGCTTTGATCGATACTGTTGGTGTTAGTGAATCTGTAGCTAGGAGTGTTGAAAGTGTTGATCCAATTGAGTTTGCCGAGGTTGTTGCTTCTCTGCAACCGGTTCTGGATGAGTCCTTCTCGCTGTCGCCTGACCTGCTCAACGCTGTTTTCCAGCGTCGTTTTACCACGGTCTCCAACATACCACTTCAGTGCAGGTTAGGTTTCTCAAGAGCTTTGAAGACTTGCCTTGATAATGTGATTTCTAGACCGACTGAGTTGTCTGCTTGGATCCGCCTATTGTTGCTTCCCATCTGTATAGACCCACTAGATATGCTGAAGAGAAGTCTTCCAACAGGAAGCGGATTCAAATTGCAACCACCCAATAGGCTTTACTCACCTGGAAAGAACCTATGGGATGCTTCATGCTGATCACTAAGCTTCTACGCCTCCTATGCCAGCAATATTCAACTAAAAAAGACAGCAAAAAGAAGCCTGAATTGGCTAATTTAAGTGCTTGTCGAAATAAGATTGGTTATAGGCACTTTACAGCTGCTATCCGCGCCTTGTCTTCAAATGGGTTATCTCCTCGCAACGAGATTACCTTGACTGAGTTACAATATAAACACCCTGCAGCTCCTCCACCCTCTATTCCGGATGATGTTGCAATTGGTGACCCAATAATGGTTGACTCAAGGGATGTCGTTGGTGCAATTAAGAGTTTTCCTAGAGGTACTTCTTGTGGTCGTGATGGCCTGCGAGCTCAAAATTTAATCGATGCCATAAATGGTGAAGCAGCAGCACCAGTAGCTGACGGTTAGGTGGCTTCGATTACTGGGGTTGTCAACCTTTGGTTGGAAGGTAAGTGTCCTAAGATTTTAGGAGATCTCATCGCTAGTGAACCCCTTACACCTTTACTCAAGCTCGGAGGTGGTCTTAGGACAATTGCAGTTGGTACTATTTGGCTCCATTTGGTCTCTAAGGTGGTCGCCTTTTCAGTTGGCAAGGACATGCAATCATACTTGGGGGATTATCAATTTGGTGTTGGAGTTCCGATGGGGGGAGAAAGTATTCTCCATGCTTTCAATAGTCTGTTGGAATTGAAGGGTCATCCAGATAGTATTTCAATGTTTCTTATTGATTTTTCGAATGCGTTCAACATGGTGAATAGCTCTTATCTTATTAGAGAGGTTCGGATTCATTAATTGTCCGAGTATTTCTCGTTGGGTAGAATTTTGTTATTCCAGGCCTGCTAAACTTTACTATGACCAATACATCAAGTCTTCAGCCCTCGGTGTTCAACAAGGTGACCCACTCGGTCCTCTTTTGTTTGCTTTGACACTTCACCCTCTTGTGAAGTCCATTGCTTCGCGGTGTAAGATCTATATGCACGCCTGATACCTCGATGATGTCACTATCATTGGTGATACGATGGAGGTTGCTAGAGTCTTGAGTATTATTGAATCCGAAGGACTGAGCAGGGGTCTTCATATTAATATCAAGAAAACTGAGGTCTTTTGGCCTACACTTGATCCACGCAGCATTGAGGTGGGTGTTTTCCCCCCGGATATTGGTAGGCCTAGCAAGGGAGTTAAGCTTTTGGGTGGACCTATGAGTTTGGATTTGGATTTTATGAGTGACATGACACTTAATAGGGTGAATAAGACTATCCAGCTAATGTTTGCTATCAAAAAGCTCAAGGATCCCCAGAGTGAGATGTTGTTACTCCGAAATTGTATCAGTGTTTTCAGGCTCTATTTTGCTATGCGTACTACTAACCCGGAAGCTCTGCAAAAATCCTCTGACCTCTTTGATGACCACTTGTTCCAATATTTGAGGCTTTTAATCACATGAGATGGAGCTGGTTTTGGGCCTTTTTAACAGAGATTGGCTACTCTTCCCATCAAAGATGGTGGTCTTGGCATGTACACCATGGATGACACGCGCACTTACTGTTATCTTTCCTCTCAGAGTCAGACTGCACCGGTGCGAAAAGTGATATTTTGTAGCTCCTTCTCATCCGATCATGGGGTTGCCTTTCAATTGGCTCTTTAGAAGTTCATTCAGGTATGTGATTTTCCTTGTACTTATTGTGTCAATGACACTACCCCCCTTTTATGCACTCCCTGGCAGTCACTTATTTCGATGCAGTTAAGAAGCAAATCCCAAACCAATTTACTTTATCTGCAAGAGACTCCATTCTTTGGCAATGCAATCAGATCAAACATGCTCAAGATTACCTTTTGGCTATTCCAATCAGTGGTTTAGATCAGTGCCTGGGTCCCAGACAGTTTAGAGGCGTAGTTAGCTATCGTTTTGGTATCCCTCTATTTGTTGAGGATGGGTTGTGCTCTTGTTGAAATAAGCCTATGGATATCTTTGGTGATCACGTGCTTTACTGTGCTAATGATGTTGGACTAAAGTTTCGCCATGACTTAGTACGTGATGTAATTGCAAATATTTGTTTCAAAGCTGGTGTCCCTGCACGCAAGGAGGTTTCTTTGGGTCTTGTATCAGATAGTAACAAGGATTTACGTCCAGTAGATATCCTTGTTCTCAACTGGGAAAACAGCCAAGATGTGTGTATGTATGTCACATGAGTTTCACCCTTTACTGGAAATGGTGTTCTTTCTTTCGTCCCAGGCCAGGCTATCTCTAAAGCAATTTCACGTAAACATTCTAAATATTTGAATGAGTGTACTTCGCATGGTTATGGTTTGGGTGTGTTAGCTTTTACTACCTTAGGGGAACTTAGTGAAGATTTTATATGTTTTTTCAAGCGTCTGTAGAATTGTTTAGTTAGCCATGATGCTGGTAGTGGTTTAGGTAGTTTTATTTATCATAAATTGGGTGTTGCTATTCAAAAAGGAATTGGTGCTCAACTTGTTGCTCGGCTACCAACTAAAAACTATGTAATTGTTTAATTTCTTAAAAACAAAAAATGATCATATATATATATTATATTTACCAGGTGCATTAATAGTTAAATTATTTACGATAAGGTGTCTCATATGCTAAAAACGAAAAAATGTAACTATATAAATAAATAAAAATGTAACTATATAAATAAATAAGATTTTTTTTAGAGAGAGACTAAAGGCAGGCTATATTCTTTTTTGAATTTCTTTTTACTAATTTGCGTTTTCATTTTCATTGACAATCTCTTTCAATGTTTGTAAAATGTTATCAAAATGTGTAATCAAATATCCAACTTTACCCTAAAACTACACTTTATCTATCAGGGGATCCATGCCTTGCACTTCAACCGTTATGGGCATATCTTGAATAGGATTTGATTTGCATTTATTAGTGACTTTCTGAAAGCTGCCTCTACTCAACAATTCCTCTGCAGTATTCAACAATCTAAGCAAGGACTTGCCAAGTTTGGAACCAGTGTAGCAACTATTTGGACCCCAAAAGCAAAAATAGTTTCTTCCATTCCTGGATACCTTGTTCTTCTTGCAACAACATCTTTACTTTCCGTACTAGGGCATCTACACTTTGGATCCAACCACTAACTTCATGAGTACGAATTGTCGGTATCTGTAAAAGGTGAAAATGATTAATCCGAGATTTTTGCGAAAAGGTTTTTATTGAACAACAATGCACGTTTTTGTTCTTGACAAATGCTATCCCGCACCGTTTTGCAGGAAGTTATCCCGCTCAAGCGGGCTTTTTTACCGTTAGATGATCAAATCTATGGTTGGATTCGTATTCAGGAAAGGACCCACCATTTTCAGGAAAGGACCCACCATTTTCCTTAAAGGGTTCAAGGCTGTTAGATCTGGGTTTTAGCGTGATCTAACGGTAAAGAAGCCGCTTGAGCGGGGTAGCTACCCGCAAAATGGTACGGGACAGCATTGCTCTTTGTATTTCTTTGGAAGCCCCATAATGAAAGATCATGGAACAGATTGATAAAAAAAAAAAAATCATGGAACAGATCACAAAATCCATAAACTTTGTTTTAATAATTGATAACGTATATGATATTTATGGTTCACTGGAACATCTTGTACAGTTTACTTAGGTGATCATAGTTTATTTACTGTTCCAAGGACAAGTAACACTACAACTAGGGCTGTCAATGGGTACCCATTACCCGGACCCGGAACCGGGTCCGTTATATTTGGGTCCGATTCCGGGTCCTAAAGTTGGACCCATTAGCTACTTAGGACCCGGCGGGTAATTACCCGATTGGACCCGAATTTAAACGGGTCCAAACGGGTAATACCCGTTGGGTACCCGCGGGTATCGGGTACCCGTTCATTCATTCTTTTATTCATGTTTTTAGCAAAATTACAAGTATTTTTGCTAGTTTTAGGTTTGATATTTTACTCATTTGATTTTTTTCTCTTACATTTAACCTTTATTTAGTACATTAATAAGAAATAATAATAAATTTTTATAAAAATTACTTAAATCCAAGCCAAAAAGAGAAATACATTAAATTTTTGAGGTTTTTTAAATAGTTTTATTAAGACCCAATGGGTACCCGGAACCGACGGGTACCCGGGTATTTAAACGGGTCCGGCTCTGGGTCCACAAGTTTAGGAACCGGACCCGACCATTATAAGTAGGGTCCGGGTCTAGTGATACCCGGAAGGACCCGGACCCGTTGACACCCCTAACTACAACCACTCTCGTAGGTTTAGTTTCAATTTCTATAATATCAACTACCCGGAAGTCAATCATAATAACAAGTTCCTTTAACAACCGGTTTTGTTATCTTGTATACCCATGCACAAAATAAGAGCCAATCATTAACATTGGAAAGTGTAAAAAACTATAAAATTCAAGAGAGAGAATGCTTCTTTGCATCGGAGAATAAAAATGTTCATGGGTTTTTTAACTTCTCTGTACAAATGCATTCTCCAATGCAAAGAAGTATTCTCTCTCTTGAATTTTGTAGGTTTTTACACTTTTCAATGCCAATGATCGGCTCTTATCTTTTGCATGGGTGCACAAGATAACAAAATCCTCAACATAATTATACACATCCAAAATTTTGAGACTGCCTCGTATTCCATCCACGAAAGTAAAACACATAATCCGGGCCCTCTTAAAAATGTAAAAAGATTTGTTAATCAACCAAAAGGACAAATTGACTGCATATCTCCAAATTCTATCATCGTCACTGATTACCGTTTTTTCCCCAATAAGAAATAACACTAGTGTTGATATCAACCATATATCTCTATATATTTATTCCATTTTATCAACAATAAATGGAATTCATTTATCCAATGGAATCAATATGAAGCGATATACAATCATTTTTTGGTATTCCATACTAGCGATATACAAGTACAATTATCCAAATTCCTTTTCCTGTATTTTTAGTTACCAAAAATCGAATATGATCAAATTTTCCAGAATGCGACCTGATTAGTATTTATACAATGGGAAGCTAAATCGTAAATCCATCCAATAGTGACCCAAAATCTAATATGTTAGACTAAAGTCAACTTTATTTTTCAATAAAAGCAGTTTTCCTACTAATTATCTTCAAATATACTGTTCTTTTATGTTGCTTTTCTTTCTTTCTTTCTTATTTCCTAATTTTGATGCTTGGCATAGCCACTGAACCTGCCCCTTGAGTAGACCCAACAATCCCCTTATATATTCACACAACATGCCCACTACACTCAATCCTCCAAAAAAAAAAAAATCATCTAATAGGGTGTATTGGATCAGGATTTATCTGGATAAAATTAGATATTAGTTTTCCCCAAATCTAATGGATTTATAATATTTCTTAAAGAATCTTTAAGATTCTTATAGATACATAATTATGGATTATAATGGATTGTCTTAGGAGTAGTTTGTTTTCTAAAAATTGAAGTATATTACCAATTATTAATATATTTGAAAAAACCAAGGCCATTATGATTCCCTTAAAAAAAATATATCCAAAAGTGGGGGTGGTGGTGGGCGGTGGTGGTTGGTATGTGTGGTGGTGGCGGTGGCGGTGATGGTGGTGGCGGTGGTGGTTGGTGATGGAGGCGGTGGTCGATGGTGGTGGTTGTGCTTGGGTTGGTTTGTGGTGTATGGTGGTGGTGGTGGTTTGTAGTAGTGGTGATGGTGGAAAAATATAGCATGTTGTGATAAAAAATAAATGTCCATAAGAATCCATGAAACTCTTGTGATTTGGGTTAGGATTGATATGAGATAATAACATAAATATTTTGTCTACAAATATCCATAAGAATCCATATATATCTTCTCCCTTATCTATCCTAAGAAATCTTAAATAAATTGAATACCTAGGATATTTGTGGAATCTAAAACAATCCTAATTGAATACCATGGATATTTAATGATTCCTTACATGTCTTAATTGAATACCTAGGAGTTTTTAGAATTGTTAAATACCCATATAAATCATAATCCAATACACCTCTGTAAAACAAGACAAGGGTATATATCTACCTAGTAGTTTGGACAATTAATTAAATATTTTCCTAAAAAAAATCTCCACGACACATATTTTATTTAGTAAAAATATTTTTATGAGTTTATTTTTTTTATTTTTCTCACGTAACAAAAAGAAACTTTCCATTAACTTCGTTCAATCAATAACATTTTTTTCCGTTATTAACGAAGGAATGCAAATTTTTGTAATCTATAATACAAAACAGAATGGGTTTTTGAGCTTGGACGGACGGATAACATTTTGAGAGACAAACGTAGCATCCGACTATCCCAATCTCATCTCAGCCAAATACACCTGACGGATGTAAGAGGTGTAACCTCTTTTTATCATGAATATACTTTGAGTGGTTCCCACCTCATAATTAGGATCATAAATAAAAATTAAATTAAATGTAATTTTTCTTTAAAAACCATTAACTTTAATTGTCTCATTGTTAACATTCTCCATCTACAAATAAATAAATTACTTAATAAATTTTAATATATAAAACACCAAAAAGTCTCCAAAATTAAGAGTCATAAATTTCAATTAAATCCACAAAATTAAATGAAAACTAAGTTATTCTCCAGTCATTAAAGAATTGTACATGAAAACACCAATGATAGAGAAAATCCATAATAATCAATTGTCTTTTTATCTAAATCATGCATCAAGAAGAAAAAGTATTAAAAAAATAAAATCATTTATAAAGAACAAAATCTTATAGCATGCTCAGATGAGAAATAAATCAAAGCACAAAATCGTTGATATGAAGACCTTTAATGAAAGAATTGCAACCATCATTTTCGTTTCTATGAATTTTCTCATTCAATTGACAAACATGTGCAAAGAATCACAATTACATAATAAGTTGGCATGCCTCCTTGGCCATGTCTGATACATAAAATCGTTGAATCGCCTTCTCGAAAATTTTCAGTTGACATAAGATGAAAAATCAAGATTGAATTAAAAACCCATTCAGTTGATATAAAATCTACTTCCCTTGGAAATTTGAACGGTTTCATTAACTTATTTGAAGTAAAAATCAAAGTTGTAGTGGGGATCTACGAAATTTGAAGGAAGTTGTTAGTTTCGAGAAAGTGAGTAATTTTTGGGGAAGCGAAATAAAGGCTCACGCAAAATTTGGACTGAAATATTATTAGAATGTTCATTTATTTTAATAGCTTCCAAACAAGACAAATACCGACATGTTTTCACGCTAATTTTTCATATTTTAATTTTGGAATGATAGGGACACACATGTACGAATAATATCATACACATGTATATACCATATGTAAAAAATTATTAAGAACTAATAAAAAATATATGCTGGACTTGGCCTAACCAGAAGATGCATTAGAGGCAAACTATATTGATCGCTAGAGGCAAAAATTAAATACCACGTTACCCCTTTTATCTTTTTTGATAGATATTATTAGAACACGATATCATAGGTGATTTTGGTTGCGTTCAAGGTTCACCATGTTAGTATATAATGTTGCAGTAAGTGTCATCATGGCACAGGTTATCTTTAGAATTTTGATGGTGTATATGGCTAATTTTATTATGTTTGCATAGACGTTATTTTGGCTTGAAACAAAATAGAGAACTCTCTCAGAATTGAATGCTTAAAAGGCTGGGAGTTTTTTTACATCAGCCGTAGTTTCTTTCAGCATAATTATCTGAATACAACACAAAACAATATCAAAGACCACCAATGTTTGGGGATCGACTAAGAAAAATTTTAATTTAGGGAAAAATAAAATGATTTGATTGGCATTTTTGTCATAAATTATTACTTTAATCAATTACAAGTGTAACATAATTTATAATTATTTGGATGATAAATATCTTATATTTTCATAGCTACATATTCTCATGAGTCAAATAAGTCTTACCATAGTTCGTAGTATTTATTTAAATTATTATGACAAAAAATTATTCCAACTCATGTTGTGCCGTTACGGTACGGGTTATTTCTAAACTACTCACAAACTAAGACATGTAATTGAGTTTTTGAAAAATGTATATGATATAATACCTTGCTAGTTTGTGGCCTATAAGTTTTATTTGAGGCCTATCATTTCCTTCCCCCAACCTAGAGAAGGAGTGCTAAAGTATCAGATTACCCTTTACACTAACCTTAATAATTCTAATTATCTAAATCAAATAAAAACCTTAATCATTTCTATTAACAATCTTTAATCATTTTTTTTCAATTTCCATGATAATCAAAATCGAAACCTAATTCAAACAAGAATTTGAATTAAATCCCTTTAATCCATTCATTTTAAGAGGATTCATCAGTGATTTAACCATGAAACTACGAAATTTCCTCATCAAATTTTTCTGAAACTCAACTGGAATCGGTTGATATAAGAATTAACATATACCGATTGTTGATGATGTTCACCAAACACGAAGAACATCACCCAGAATCGGTGCATATAGTGCACATACATAAACCGATTCCGGGTTGATGTTCTTCGTGTTTGATGGATATCAACAGTAATCGGTATATGTTAATGCCTATAATAACCATGTATGAATTATCGCAAAAACCCATCTCTATAAAATAGAGCATGAAAATACGAGTTGAACGCAAAAAGAATGAGGTCGTTCCAACATCGGACGAAGAAGTTATGAGCGAAAGAGTCAAAGAAATGTCCAGATTTACAATCGGTGGATAGGCATTTTTGTAAACCGATTCTTGGAAAAACAATTCACAAAAAAAAAAACTCTTGAACTTTATTCTTTTACATATCATCGATTAGGGACGTATTTTTATGTAAAAAATTATCATTTTAAAGTTCTTTTGATAATCGGCACTTGTTGAGGATTGTATCAACCGATCGTGATCAATCAGTCTACGAGTCCACATCATTGAAAAGATTACTTTTACCCAAATCGATGGACGTTCATTGACATAACCACCGATTCTCTTTGATGTTTATCGAAATGATGAACTTCGCCCAGAAACGGTTGGCATAAACATTAACATCCACAATTAAACATGGATCTAAGAGCAATTCTTATGGGCTCAACAAAACAAGGATTTGTTTATTTTGATCCCACCATGGACTCAACAAACATAAAAGACGGATGTTTGTTGGTTTGTTGAGTGAGATGGAAGAACAAGCGCGCGCGTGAAGGAAGGCCGAGCGATCGTGGCGCAACCGCTGGCATTTGTCAAAAACTCGCCCGTTGTTCCACTAAATGCCAGCATCTCTGGCTAAAGCGCCGCGTTTTTCCTAAAACCACCAACGGCTAAATCTGGATGGCTGAAAAATCTTGTGATCTAACGTCTATAAATACTCATCATTTCAACTCTAAATTCACAAATTCTTCACTCTCAAATCATCTACAAAAATGCCTCCCAGAGTTCGTGTGTTAGATTCACTCAACAAGAGGATTTAGCTATTTGTAGAGCCTTTGATTTTCACACACAAGATGCTTTCGATAGGAATGTAGCCTAATCGACGTTGAGTTTCTGGGAGAATGTTTATAGAATGTTCGCTGCTGAAACGGGTAACATTAATGGGCGTGATTCTCACTTATTGTCGCATCGTTTTAGTTCAACTAGTCATCATGTATCAGAATTCATCGTTGTACTAATGGAGAATCACAGAAATAATCTCAACGGTGAAGATGTACATGAAGTTGAATCAAGAACTCTAGCAAAATGGGCAGTATCCCACGGCGTATGTCCTTTCTACTTCCATGCTTGTTTCAACATTCTTAGGGTGCTCGACAAATACAATCCCTACATCGCCCTAGGAATTCCACCACCTGACGAGAATTGACGCCTATATAGTAATTGTTTTAATTTAATGTATTTATTTTAATCTAATGTATTTCTTTTATTCTCATGTATGATGTGGTTGTTCAATGCAGTATGTTTTTATTTATGAGATTGATGGTGCGATGTTTAATCCAAGAAAAATTTAAATTAGTTATGATACTGATGGTGCAAATGTGAAGACATCCACATGTTTGGTTTTAGATAATCGTAATAACACAAAATAAACAACAAACTAAATAACATAATACCATAGTGAATCGATTTTTTCTTCAACTTCAATCATTCCACTTCACCAAAAAACACCTAGGACATTTCCAGAAATGTCTTCCATGTGTGTATTCTTCAGAAAAAGTGCACAAATGCATAAAAGTCTTGCAACCGGGATTTGAGCATCCACTGATTCTCTGTGGACAATGTTTGTGTTCGTGATCTCCATATCCACAATGCTTGCAGTGTAATAACTTTTTCTTCAATTTGGCTTTAAGTTTGAAGTTTTTACAGAGTGTTGCATCTTTTCTTCTTCTTCTTCTTCTCCTCCTCCTCCTCCTCCTCCTTCTTCTTCTTCTTTAATATTCAAAACATCATCTAGCATATGTGGTTCCTCTGTACAATTGGGATCTTGACATTGCAAATACCTGAGCTTTTCCGGTTGTGATTCAATCACCATTCTTGCTCTGGTAATGGAAATTGATCGAGAAAAGTTCATCGGTGTAACTGAAGATAAAGTGATCCAAACAACTCTTGATAATTGGGAGGAAGCTCACGATAAACCTTTTCATTACGAAGCGTGTTTTAGAATTCTAAAAGATGGTCCATCTCAAGCACATTTGTACTGCACTCGAATGCCTCTCCCGATCTTTACAATGGAAAAAGATGTTACTCTTGTTCGATGTTGGTTACATCGTATGATGAGACCAATGAACAATTACTATTTATGGGAAAGAGTATTGGAACATTTTGTAGCATCGCGGAACGAAACCATAAGAAACAGTAAGAGCATAAAACTAAGAATTACATTCATCACTAAAAAAATCAAACATTATACAGAAGTTTTGTGGATGATTCACCGTAGTGATAAGAGCTACATTTTATATCCATATTTATATTAGCTATGCCTCGATATTTTGGCTAATGTGCTTTTGTAGAAAGTACTTGCGCATTCAATCACCCAAAATATAAGTGGTTAACTTGGAAGAATAGTGGCGCTTGCAATAAATATCACTGATGCTGCATTCCATAACACCAAGGTTGGCTGGAGTTTGGAAGAATAATGTCATGTTGTTTGCTGGAGTTGGCTGTACCTCCTCGGATCAGATGCAAAAAAAAATTGATTTCTTTTATGAATGTTCAACTACACTTGAATTCCACTAGTGGAGTAGTTAGTGGGCATATATATTATTGTGTTGGCAAGAGAAGCAGCAGACGTGGCCCCATTTACACCACATGCCATTTCTTAATAAGAACAAAAGACAAGAAAATTCATTTCTTATCAGAAGAAAAGGCAGCTGTTATCACCACTATTTCTTATGGTGCTGAGACTCTTACACGGACAGAAGACGAAAATTGGAGGCAGTGGTGATTTTTTCTCGAGTACCTACAATGATTGTTTAGATGGGAAATGACAGCAGTGGTGTTTGCTGATACCTACAATGGCGTCGGCTGAGAAGTTTTAAAAATTTGAGATGCTCAGGGAAGAAGATGATTGTTGAATGTATGTACAGCTGCTAGTGGTGATTGGTTTTAGCTGCCGGTATAAAGAGAAGGGTATTAAGTCATCAACCACAAGCTAATGGTTGTGGGATTTATGAAATGGAGCTGCTCGATTTGTATTCGGTCCGAATTTTACACCAGAAATGATGGCTGAGTGAATTATACAGCGAAGGTGGCTGAATCCGGAGGGCAAAGTGCTATGTCTGCGAAACAAAGGCAAAACAGCAGGAACTGGTGTTGGATATTGGAGCAATTGGACTGGGCCATGGCATTTGGCTAGGTCTTAGTCGGACTTCTTCGCAGCACTTTTAAATACGAAAATCAACAGTAAAGAAAAGGGTTGTTTTGGCAAAGTATTCCATCGAGATGATGCCAGTAGTTGGAGATTTCCATGGGTGCAGTACTAATGGCAGTAATCTTAGCCATGACTGCAACATGATGGGATTGTGCATGAGAAAGAGAAGAACTCGGGTTTGGCTGTGATGGTAAAGCTGTCGAGTTGATGCTGCGGCCGTGATTTAATGATGATGCTCTGTGATTGTATGAGTCTGCTGTAGTATATGGTGTTTTCGTTGAGCAGGAGTAACTGGAGAGGAATGCAAAGCAGTTTGGTGCTCGAGTTTATCCACGAAGAAGTGTATTGTTGGTGCCGTGCCTTGCTGGTCATATTGGAGGAGTTTGCAGTTGAGAACAACAATGGAGTTTGGGTGTTCTTGCATGGATGACGAGAAGACAACAGGAAATTAGCTAAAGATGCTATCGGTGGAGGATAGTCAATGAGAATGGTTGAAGGTCGTGAAAGGTAGGGTCTCGTAGAACTGAAGCTTCAAGCGAAATCAGTGAAGAAATGGGTTGTCTGGAACTGTTGAGTTGTGTAGGAGACGCACACAAGCACTGAGTGGGTGATTGCATGAGCCACGACAATCTGTAAAAGATGGTGTTGACAAAGATTAAACCAAGAGGGAGAACCAAGAGGGAGAAACTCGAGTTTCTGGTGATTGGTGGTGGCTGCTGAATGAGTGCCGTTGTCAGTCTGGAAGTGCTATGGCCTGGACATGAGTTCGTTGGAGTTGGACTTGTGCAGTCGGTAGTGGCCTAAGTGAATGCTGCATTCGATTGGGGAAGGCCTGAATTTGGAGATCGGTGGTATTGGATTGGGCCTAGTGGGTTGTTTCTTTTGGTCCCATTCGAACCCTTGGCAGCACATATATAATTCTCTCGAGACCAAATCAGAAGTAGGAAGGCCGGCAGACGGCTACAGAGCCGCAGCTAGAAAAGAAGAATAGGGTTTGAATTTTTTGTTTCAATTACGACTTGATTAGGGAGAGTTTTCATTTAGATTTATTTTATGGCTTTTGAGATAGTCATGCCTTGCTAAATTGTTTGTTAAGGCTGAGATTGAACAATGATATTTCTAATAATGATATGAATGATTATTAATTTCTCTTCTTATAGCTTGGTACTCAATTGTTTACGTGATTTTTTTGATTATCTATGATCTTCAATTGATATTTCGTGCTTCGGTTAAATCCCTTGACGTGATATGCTTTAGGATTGATAGGTAATGCTTTAGAAACACTACCTATGAAGCGAAGGAAGTCACAAGGGAGAAACAATACCTTATAGTTTACATACCATCTTCCGAGACATGAGATTGGTTTTGATATTTGTCTTGAGTAATAAATAGAAATTAGTAGAGGTTTATATGATTGAATTGGTGGAAATCGAAAACCCTGAGAATCCACTCTCCATTTTGGTTACATCTTTGTTATTTATTATTTCATTTTTGTCCGAATTTCTGAAAACTCTCAAAAACATTATATTGTTGATTACTTAGTTTTTGGTATTAGTTGGTTGAGTATTTCACACTCCTCGTGGAAACGACCTGTACTTGCCATTGTTCTACTAGTTAGATATTGTGCACTTGCAGTGTATTTATTGTAGGTTTCCCAACCTACCACGTAGCATTCAGGATTATCCAACGAAGAACTGGTGAGTATCTTACCTTTGTCCTCACTGATCAACTACATCATAAATATTTGAACTTGTTGTTTATCTGTTTTACAGAAAACCATCGCTCAGACCAAGTTACTGAAGAAACCGAAAGAGAGTTTAAGCATTTTGAATGATATGAACTCTACAGAGATAATGTCATTGGATTTGATGCAGTTTGATGTTTTTGTTGTGGTTTATTAAAATGTAGTTTGATGTTATTTGCAAGTTTAAATTGTAATAAATTTCACTTAATCTGAAGGGGAAATCTATTTTAAAATCTAAATATTTTCATTCATTGATATTACCGCTAATTCATTTACAAGATATAAACTTAGACAATAATAAAACAGAACTAGTCATAAAAACCCAAGGTGACCGAACTTGTGGTACAAAAACCCCATTCAAATGTTGGGATCAATTAAAGCTCCATCTTAAACAAAATTGATACAAAAACCCCCAAAATTTTAAAAAGTGATATAAAAACTCCAAATTTCAAAATTGGTTTCATCAAAATTCTTTGTAATTTTTCTGTTACTTTTATTTTGATGGGTTTTTTATGGATGGATAGTGACACCTTTGGGGTTATAACTCGCGGACCGATAATAAAAAGTACTAAACAACTTCAATAAAAATCAAGTACAAGCTTTGGACTACTGTTTATCTTCATTTGACGTATCTTCCATTCAACGCGCTCTTTGACAGTTTCGCCTTTGTTTTTGAATTTTTTGTTGTTAACTTTCAGAACTGGAACTCTTCTTTGCTTTTTAGCGGAACATTTTCATGAAGCAACTTCAAAAACTTGCACTTCCCTCTTACAATTTTCAATCTTTTTAAAACTCCCGCATATCTTAGAAACAACAGCTTCAAGTTTTGCATCGCAAAAAAATGTGATTGCCTTTTCAGCCATTTCACCAAGAATAAACTAAAAAATTGAAATAAATTTAGTACAGAAAATTCAAGAGAAGTGAATTTTGGTGTGAGTGAATTGTTTGAAGATGATGGTAATTTATAGAGATAAAAAAGTGAATTTTGAATTATCAAAAAAACTATTTGTTGGCATTTTTGCTACAACCGCCAGCGTGCGTAGAAAGCACGTCGCGTTTAAGCTTCAAACGCCCACGCTTGTGGTTCCAACGCCGCGTTTGAGCTACAAATGCTGGCGATTGTTCTTTGACCTGACGCTTGATGATCAACCGCCCACTTCTTTTCCCATAGTGGGAAAACGTGTTTGGCCATCCACTAGGATCAAAATAAAATTAGATTTGTTCATTCCCATAGAAATTTCCCTAAATGCTTAAAAAAACCTGATGTACAAATCATTAAATTTTTTCATGAAAACCAATAAATTGATATTTTCGATTGGTCAAATTTTTTCGATAAAAATTAATTTTTATTTTCACGTTTTGATGATCATAGACACCCAAACTAATAATCTAACACTAACTGTAATTTTATTAATCAATTTATTAACACAAATTAATTATGGACAAATTAGCTATTAACAAAATACGTGGATAAAAGATTTTTTATTTTATTTCGCAACAACCCATTTTTATCTTTTAACGATGGGTCTCAAATAAAACCTATAAACCTTATATTAGCCAGGATATAATAAACAAAATTTCGCATCAAATCAAAATTGTGAACAAATCCATGTTAGTAGTCTTTTTTCGTTTTTCTTTTTTCTTTTTTCGAACATATTCATGTTAACTAGTGGACTATGATTTTTCCATTCCACTGTCCCTAGATCAGAAGTCTCTCTCCTTGCAACAAAAGGCATCCCATAAGTACATGGTTCAGCCTTTTGATTTGCATTTATAGTCTTTTTTTAATAGGAAAAGAAAATTCTATTGCATCATCAAATCGCAACAATTAGTTTCTCTCTAATGAGAGTTGACAACCACATAGGTGAGGTTTCAGGACCCAAAAAAAGAAAGAATTATGACTAATTCTAGCTTCCTTTGCCAGATTATTGGCTACATTGTTTAGTCCCTAGGAACATGAACACAACACCACTCATTAAACCCATTTAAAAGTTCCCTACAATCTAATATGATTGAATTATTCTACCATTTCACAGCCTCAATATTGTAATTAATAGCTCTAACTACATTAAGACAGTCACCTTCCAGCTATTACTTTTAGATACTCCTTTTGGCCCACTTTATCGCCTCCAAAGCCGCTAAAGCTTCATCCTGCTCCTCCTCAGGAGCTATCCCAGGAATACACCATGCTCCATGGAAGCTTCCTGCATCATTAATCATAATTAGCCCTAAACCCATAGATTTATCAACCTTTAGAACACCGCTTAATTGGGGCCCTGGAAAATAATTAGGGGCCTCTCACTACAGGACAAAAAAAGTCACTAAAACCTAATTTGAATCATCCCTTATCCAAATTTTTGTTTAATGGCTAATCTGTCCCTAAATGATTAGTGCTAATAGGTAATTAAGTTAAGCTAATAGTATGGTTAGATTAAGATCAGATTTTGGAATTAAAATTTGGGAATTTATTTTATGTGTTTTTTTTTGAGTTGGGAAGAAGAAGAGGAGGTTTTAGAGGGATCATAGACACTATGTCACAACTTAGAGAAAGAGTCGTTAATGTCGAGGATCTAATCCTGCCGACTCCGTAATGTCGTTAACTTATTGTCACAAAAGTCGACGACTCGAATCTGCAACATTTGCAGGTTATAAAAATCGTCAAAATATTATGTTATACCATAACGGTTCTAGTTATCATTTTCTGTCTATACATAGACAAAATGGTCGTTCTCATTTTGCCATTTTGAAAATAGAAGAAAGGATCGTTACATAACAAACTACTAGAGTGTTGAAAAAAGAAGAAAGGGTCGTTAAGATGTGCACCTTGAGATGAAGACATATAAATATATTGACTACTTAAAAACTAACGACCCTTAAGATGACTGACCACCCTCACATTTTTTTGGTCAGACTTGAAAGTGTCGTTCTCATTTTGTGTCATATTGGTGACGATTCTCAAATATACAGTGAGGATTCTAATGAATTAAGATGACAACGCTTCTATTTTTTGGGTCAGAAAGGTAGTTTTTGGTCATATAAAGTCGTTAGTGTATAAAGAGGGATCGTAAGAGTAGGATCATCATTGGTTCTATAATACATTAACGACTCTATTATGGGGCAAAAATTCTTAAAATCCAGAAAAAGGATCGTTATCTCCTACACCTTAGACATCAACGTTTTTTCATAGAAATAACATGTAGATGAAAAATCGTTAGGGTATATAACTATCAAGGTTGACGGCCCTTATTTTGTAACTGATTTCTTTCATTCAAAAACCGAATTTTGCAAACAAAACATCATATTAAACGCAAATAGGAAGTAGATTCGTAAGTTTTAGTTCACTTACTTTCTAATTGGGCCATATCTTCTTCCGATTCGGCCTGAGTCGTTAATGGAGTTGTGATGGAGAGTTGAGAGAGAGGGGAAGAGAGGACTGATTATTTTTTTGTGTTTAAAAATGAAAATGAGTTGGGGATTAAAGTTAATTAAAAGCTAATACAATTTTAAGTTTTAAGTTTAGTGAAGGATAAAACAGTATTTTCACTATATTTTAGGTGGGAATAAATTATTTGGAGTGGAAATAAAATTGCTGAGACCCCTAATTATTTTCCAGGGACCCCAATTAAGGGGTGGGGGAACCCATCTAACTGGTTCCCTTATCTGGGCAGCATTCAAACCAACAGTATTTAACTTATTAACCAGCATTCATAGTCCACTGAGTCACTGACTCCGCATTATCCGAGTTGCCCTTATCAGGCCTACCTATCTCTCGTTCAACCACGTGGTATTAACCCATTTGCCCAAATCCAAATAGCCAAATAACCACCACCATCTCCCCATTTGTTCATTTTTTCCGCTCACAAAAACAACACCAGCAGCATTTCTCATTTGCCGTCTTTTCACTATGCAAAAATTACTTCACTGATCTTTTCTAATCACAGTTTTGTGGCGACAAATGTCTTTCACCACCACCACCACCAGCTCAACCAAACTTCTCCTTCTCACACATGTCAGTGGAGGTAATAGTATTAGTACTACCGGAGGAGTTTCATATGTTTGCCCTAAAAAATCACTGAAATTGTCAGGTTCTACTAACAGTTCTTCCACTCTTTGCCATTATCATAATAAACAACAAGCATTTTCTTTAGAAGAAGAGATTCATTACCATCACTCCAACTATAAATCATTCAGGTAACTTCTTAATTCATTTTTTTTTTCTTGAATTGGTTACCAAATATATCATACTAAAATTTTGTAGAACAGCAGTTCGCTCACCATATATGGCTTAGCTAGAATGCCGTGTGCCTGTTGAATCCATAGGGCAGCATCGCGAATGATAACTCATTTATTTTCCAGTTTCTTTTGAAAGAAACCATCTGCCACAAATTTAACTTTGTACCATCTTATTGTGGGAATATTCATCATGCTTAAAAAATTGGTTGGAATGTTACCTGTATGTTACTCTATGCAATGCCTCGTCTCGTGATTACTTGCTTGTGTATGCTTCTGCATAATTTCATGTTTTTGATGGGATGCGTGACATTGTAGTATTGTTTTTTTATTATTTTGCAAAATTCTGTAGCATAAAGATAAAGATGTGATCTGTCTCAGTTTATGGGAGCAGGGTTAAAAGCTCTCAATCTCATGATGTGGGAAATGTGGATGTTTCGTCATCTGGAGAAACCCCAAATCAAGGTGATAGACCCAGTGATACGTCACTTGCTGATTTAGAAATCGAAACAGGTAGTTCGAAAAGTTCATTGTTGGCAAAATTAGCAATTGCACTTGGAGTGGCTGCAACAGTCACATTAATATTGGTTGGACTCAAATTGCCTATGCAAGGATCTCCTCATGGAGTTCCAACTGGATTTGATGCTTCATCAGCTTCAGCTCCATCTGTTCCACTTGCTGGTTTCACTTTAAAAGTTTTTGGGTACCAATTTACTCTTCCACAATATGCCCCAGGGTATGTACCTACCCTCCACTCATATGTAGCCTGCTTCACATGTTCTTTGTTTTCTGTTTCCATCTAAATCGTATATGCTAAATTATATCCATATCCCTTGTCAAATTATTTCATGTTACTTGTAACACATCATGCTTCTCTTCTGTATTTGGAGCCTATGTTGCCTTGTTTCCCTCACCGGAATTCTATGCTTTCAGTCCTAAATCTTAAGTGAAGTTTTAACTCTTTATTTGTTTCATCAGCAAACACAGCTTGGTTCTATTACCAGATTTCAAAAAATCCTTTCATATGATTTAGTAAAATAACATCAAATATACAGTATCTGCCCTTCGGGTTATATCAATCAGCACATTCCAAAAGATCTCCAATCACCTAATAAATTAATGCTTAATATCGAAGTATATGCTCTCTGTACTTATCTTTTGATGATATAGTCCAAGTCATTTTGTCGTAATTTTGGGTTTACTTAGTCCGTAGAGCAATCTGAAAGATTAAGTTTTGCCTGTGGCCATCCGTTTTATGCCGACTTTTCATCTTTCTGTTCATTTTCTTCCTTTGAAAGAAGCTGATGCCCCTTGGCTTTTCATTTGAATTATTTATGACCAGGAAATTGAAACTTTCCGGGAAACATAAATTTGCAGATGGGTCTATTTTTGGTTGCTCATGGCTGCTGGTTTTGGACTTTTTGTTAGTGAAGAGGCTCTAAATATTTGGGTCTGTCCTTTGTACTCACACTCCCGTTTCACAAAATCTAGTAGCATTACCATTCTTTATCTCCATATTTGTTTTTAAGTTGCTCATCCAAACACGGAATTCTCTTTTTAATGTTCCTTGCCAATCTGTGTCAGTACTAAGTGCTGCCTTGCAAGACTGCATGAGCCATCTTTCTGTTTATAATGTAGGTTGGCATATCCTTAGCCAGGGTTCTAACTATTGATGGTACATGGAAATCCTTCGCCGAATCATTTTCAAGGAATTCCCCATATATAATATCCACAGTTCTGTGGGTTTATTGGTATTCTTGTGCTTCACTTTGTTATCTTGTTTAAGCCCAATTTATTTGCATAATAATTATATTTATGAATTAAAAAAGATAAATGGACCATCTCTCTGCGATCGTGTGGCCTTAGATAGTGATCTCACAGATTTCTACAGAGATTTGAAGCAAGTTTGCACTAATATCATTGCTGCTCTCTTTTCTGATGTTCCATTGGACAACATAAACATCCAGGGGAGTTTGTATTAGTGATATGGTGCCATTTTACATTGGGAGGCTCTTCCGACAGTCAGGGGCATCTGATGATGTTTGTTCTAAGGTTTGTTTCTACCTTTCTCTTCTGTTGATTCACTTAGCATTGGCAATTTGGGTTCTTTTTTCCCACTTTTAAAATTTGAAAAGAAAGTTATGCATTGTATGTTTAGAAAGGCTTCTTTGTTACATGATTTTGTTTCCAAGTGTGCTGTTGAATATTTTTTATTCTGGACGGCAATTGTAGCTAGGGATTGGTAAAGAAAAAGCTGCAAGCGTTACTCAAGCTGTGCAACGATATGGAAATCTCATTGGTTTTGGTGAGTTTATGTTAGGCTTCACTTTTATGTACATACTATGCCACATTTCTTCCGTAGTGGTGTAGGCAATCGTTCTCCTCATGGTTTGACCTAAAACAACCTCCTATGAGAAGGAGCTGAATATTTGCTGTAGTATTAAGTTTCTCACATTCATCACCACATTGAATGAAACAAAGAAACCAGTAACAGACACAAGTATGGAATATGGTACTTGGGGTAGTTGATCTCAAATCTAGGCTTGTTTTTACCTTCTCGTACTGTTAAAAATGGTGCTTCAGCTTTAATGGCATGAATGCACTCATACATCTATTAGAACTGTCTACCTATCTGATGAGTCTCATGTATTTCTGTTTTGTTCTTCCGTAAGTTGGGACTGTATACCAAGCTACAGCCTTCGTTGTAATAAAGGGAATAGCTGTGAACCTATGCACTGCTCCTTAAATACCGTAATTCTTTTCTTTTTGCTTCTAAAATATTATATTAATACTTGTGTTCATGATTTCTACCTTCTAATTTGTCACTGCAGTTGAACGATTTTCCGTTGGAGTGAGAAACCCAACATCCTTTCTTGCAGGCGCACTGGTGTGTGATATTCTTTTGCTGTAATTACTTCTTTATACTATTCGTACAGCTAGCAAATCATTCTAATTAATCGTAATTCTAACAAATCATATTTTGTCAATACAGGGGATATCTGCAGAGTGCTTCTTCGCTGGCGTTTGTTGTGGTGGTTTGTTTACACTCCCAATTCAGGTGCTTTTGTTTTCGTAATCCCCTGAACAGTAATTAGGATTTTGTATTTTCATCCATACAGCGCTGCAGTGACACTTAGTTATTCATTGATTCTCAGCTTTTAGGCCCTCAGGCCACAACTCCTTTGGTGTCTACTATATTTTCTGTTAAGAGGAACATGTGTCATCTGGGATCAGTACCTTGACTTAGTTATTCTGGTGTGAAACGCTCCATGTAGTCAGTTTTTTACACTGGTTTGACTGGAATTTTGATGCATCTTACTGCTTTCCCAGATATAGACATATATCTTACATATAGCACTATGGTTATCCTTGACTTAGTTATGTTGTTCTGGGATCAGTACCTTGACTTAGTTAAGGAGTAAGGATCCTGTGAAGTATCAGCTGAAAGTGCATAGGCCTCGAAACAAAACTTTGTTACTGAAACTATAAACCAACCTTGCAGCACCATGTTTACCCACTCAAATGACTACAACCTTAAGTTTTTACCCACCATGTTTAACCATCTTATTACTTAGTAGTCAAATTAATAAGATGGCGAAGAATGCTGTGCATGGCGCGGGAATCCCATTCGATTTTTTTCCTAACTTTAAGGTTGAGCTCGAGCATGATTGCTTGTTGGTCAACGCAGACTAAGTCGAATTTTAGAATCATGCATCTGGACACTGAATAACCCAGTCCAGTTAGCCAATAAGATTACATGATTGTACATGTTGGATTCTGCATATGCTTAAAGAATTATTTTGATTTCTAGAGCTCTAGTTCTAATCTTGTGTAACGCAATATGTATGGTGTGAATAATCAATTTGTGAAGATTTATGTCTATCTTGCATTTCAAAGGAGTGTACCGTTAAATGTTAAAGTTGCAGCTTCTGGTCTTTTGTTTTAATTTTGAACTGCTACATCCTTCTACCTGTGATGTAGTAATCCTGATGCCACCTTTACTCAAATGATTTAACATATGGCAAGGGACTTTCAAAATTGGATTAATGCCACCAGAAGTCCAAAGTTGATAGATTTTGAACAGTGCAGCATCTGTAGGGAAAAGAGTAAATGAATAAAATGGCAAAAACGTATAAACTAATACTCTGAACTTTTCTCATATTCCACCTCACAGAAAGTCATTTCTTTTCTTCTTAAATTTAATTGAATGACTGTGTTACTAATTAAACTACAAGTTTCTTTGTTCTTGTACTCAGTTGGGAATCGGATTCTTGCTAAGAGAGAACCCCGTGGTGGCCCTTGCTAGTGTTGCAACAGTTGTGGTATGCTTCCATTTCTTTTATCTTCTTTATTGTCAATTGCTGCATCGTTGCACAAATTTGCTAGCCAAGTACATATGTCCCAAGTTGACTTGCTAGGATTTAGTAAAAGTATCACATATCACTGACCAATAGAGAAATACGATTTTTACACAATGCGAAACTAGATGATTTAGACTTCGGTCATATCTAGACAGTCCTATGTACTCAAATAAAGTATAAGAGAATAAGCTGGGTTATTAAAATGATCCAAGTCCAGTCATTTTGTTGGCTTTTGCTATTATCCTGATTTGCACAATGACACAGGGGATATGGAGTTTGTTTCCATACGCTATGGCAGCTTTGACAGCATTGTTCCTTTTTCTTCGTCGACGCTACTCTGATTAGTGCTATTAGGGGATCAGTGATATATACGTATTTGGCAATCAATTGTGTATGTAAATTACAATTATAATATTATTAATAGAAGGGGGAATACCAAATTGGATACCAAATGTCTTCAATGATGTAATATGGAACTGAAATTTCTCGTTAACTTTTACATTGAACTCGATAATCAGTTTTTCTGTGCCAGAATCTCCGTGCCAACTGATAAATGTAACTTTTAGCGTAAAGGCTCGAACTGAAGTGGAATGGTGAATTTTTTGACGGGAGAGTGTAAAGGCTCGAACAGAAGTGGAATGGTGATTTTTTTTGACAGGGGTAAGAACTCCAAAAATGAATGTATTGCAGCTCCTGATATGGATATTTCAGCCGGTGGTAGTTCAGCTAAGAGAAGTCCGGTGTATGTTTAGGCCACCTCAAAGGGAGACACCACCAGCACTGGGAAAATCATAACCGCCCGTTTTGTGAGCTTATTCTTTAAATTATTAGTCTTGGCATAAAAAAAGATTAGTTTAACGAGTTGAATTTAACTTAATTAGGATCGAAGCATTCTATTATTTTAGAAAAATTCATACCCATTTAGCATAGTTGTGCTGCCTAATTTATGAATGTTTCACTTCCCAATCAAAAATTATTAAGTACAAGTGATGTTGCCTAATTTATGCATTATTTCCTCATCATTGCTCTTCGTGTATACATTATTAATAGACATTGCTTATGTATATCTTTTCTAAACTTAAACCAAACCAAAGAGAAAAAAAAGTAATGGGATCTAAATCTGTTTTTTTTGCTCGTCTTGTTTTTTGTTTTGCTCTCATCACCTCTAATATCATCCCGAACTGACAAGGAAACTAGTGTAAGTCTTCTTCTTCTTCTTGTTTTTTTTTTTTACCGATAAATTAGAATGTATAGGAACTTTGATCTCTGACTTAAAGTGAAGGTTTTGGTGTAGTAGATTCTATTGCAGAAAAATGTCGATATGGCTACTACCATGTTATTGACAAGTGAAGACGTTAAAAAGCCTCCAAGACCACCTGCGGGGACCGGACAACAAGATCCTCAACATGGTAAAGGAACTGGACCAAAAAATCCTTTTCATCCACTGAAACCTTGATCTGATACTGGATGTCTTCAACAACACGATTACATCCTGAAAATTTGACATAATTTCTAGCTTATTTAGTACGATTATACTAGTGATACTCTTATTTACTTTTGAAAATACTACTTTCATCTGTTTTAGTTATGTCGGTTTATTTCTCATAATCTTTTCTTTAATAAATAAACCAGGACCATCCCTGAAATTACATAACATAGTTTGTGATATCGCCTCCCTGAAAAAGACATGCCAATAAAGAGTGAATATGTGGCTCCATCCACTGCTTACATAAGTTTAGTTCAACACAAAAAGTTGCTAAAAGATCTGCCATATGGTTTTCAGATTTTGGAACTAGACTAAGCTCCTTTAAGTTCCTAATACATAATAAAAAGTTTTTCTTGTTACTTGCATACAACCTTGTTTTATCTTCTTTCACCAACTTTAACTGGATTCTAACAGCTTTAAGGATTTTCACATTATCACTCTCAATTTCTATGTGGGGATGATTAAGTTAATGTGCCCACTGGATTGTCATGGGAACCACGATGTCCTCTAGTCTTCCTCGATTGATGTGCCCACTCTCAATTTCTCATAGAGTCCGGTTAGACCCATATGGTTAGATTCTCACTTTGACTTCACATTATTTATTTATTTATTTTTACACTCATATGCCTTTTGTATAGTGTTTGTGCACAATAATATCATATGGAAAACTAGTCGCGATATATAATTTATAACACCCTAAAACACTCAATTTATAACACTCAATTGATCTTCTCTGTTTTGGTGTCTTTTCAGGTCGATTCCCATTAAATTTCTGGCAGTTTTTTTTGTTTTTCTCATTTGTTCTTTCCATCTTTGATCTTTAACTTTAGGTGTACTCCCTATTTGCTTCAAATTAGATTGGTACATTCGTTTACTAGAATTTATTTAAGCCACCTAATTCAGACTTAGTTTGAAAATAGGTAGTAGAACTCCTTCAAGGAATGGACCTTGACTTTTTTTTTTGTTGTTGAATATTAATGGGTTAAGTTGTGGTACGCGTAGTGCGGTTATATGGTACCACATTCCTATCATCTATTACAATATTTGAAATAAAATATGGGCAGGTGTTGTCCCAAATTCTTGTTGTTGATATAGTTGGGTTTTGTTGTTGTTGGTCAACCGCATCATTCGCCAGTTTATCCGCAACCTGATTTTCCTCTCGATATGCATGTGCGATTTGTACCTGTGGGATATTTCCTATGAGTTGCTTGATTTCCAGAATAATTCCTTTGAGATACCAAGGGGAGATGGTGTCGGTGTTTGTGATCATTTGTATTTATTCCTGTGAATCTGCTTCAAACCATATCCTTGGCCATTGGCGCCTTATTGCCAGTTTTGCTGCTAGTAGGAATCCCCATGTTTCTGCCGCTATTGCTGTTGTGATGCCGAGTGGTGTTGCCATTGCCATAATCACTTGTCATGTATGTGTTCTTTCTATACATCCTGCTCCTGCTGGTCCTTGGTTTCCTCGTGCCGCTCCATCCGTGTTCATTTTGATCCATTGTTGTTGTGGAGGTTACCATATGACTTGGATTATTACCTCCCAGTATTTTGTAATTTCAGATTGTTGAGGTTGTTGTCCTGGATAGATCGGACGCAGATGTGTTTTGGCCCATTGAAATTATTGGACTATCGTGTGGATGATATTGTTGATCTGTTGTTTGTTTCTTCTTTTGGTAGACTAGTGAGTTCCTTGCGAGCCATAAGTGCCAGATGTTAAATCCGAAAATAGTTTTTGTCGATGCCGGATTGCTTTGTGCTAGGAGGTCGACAATGTTATTTCCTCTGGTGGGTAGTGTATTTATAGATTAAGGAATTTTCTTTCTAGCAAACCCTATCTTTATATACTTTTTCTGAAATCGAAATTCTTGACAAACCTTTCAAGTTTAACAACTTCAACACAACATACTAGAAACAACAGGAATTACATACTAGAAATAGCGTAACATTACATTTTAATAGCTAAAGCTTAGAGTTAAGAGCACTAAGAATTACTCCCCCCGTTCCTAAATAATAGGTTGGTTTCTACAAATAGGTGTTTCAAAAAAAAGGCTGGTTTCCTAATTGGGAAAGTCAAATGTCACTTCAGTTTTATGAGACCACTTTTCTCTTAACTTCTTTTGATGACAAGTGTCATGTGGACCATTTCACATTACTTCTTTTGCTGACAAGTGTCATGGGACCATTTCACTTTACTTCTTTTATTGAAAAGTGTCATGAGGACCACTTTCAATGATTAGATCTCTTAATTTCCTTAATTTTCTCTAAAAACAAAACCAACCTATTAATTAGGAACGAAGGGAGTATAAGAAGTTCCATTAACTTTTCCAGTAGTATTTGGACCAGTTCAGTAGGCTATTTCTCCTCTAGCGTCGGCTTGTTCTGCAGCATCATAGTTTCCCTTACCCTTTCTCCAGTTATATCTCGCCTCCATCTTCTCAAAATAACCATATTCAAAGCCAGGAGGCATTTCATTATACAATATTGCAACATCAATGGGAAGACCATGCTCAATATTATGTTGAATCTTTTCCCTTTCCTCCTCTCCTAATCTCTCTTTCTCCTATGGTCTCATGTTGCAATAGGAAAGATACTTGGCATGCTCTGCATGCAAAAACCTATTAGTACCGCATAAATAACAGAAGTAAAAATGAACCCTGTGAAGATGATCTTCCCTGCACCGCATCACCCTAGTCAAGGAAACTGGTGCACCTTCTGGAACTGTACCATGATTACAATCCATAACCTAATATCTCTTTGATTCCTAAATATTTTCTTGTTAATTTATGATTTCTTGTGTGTTTATATAAATTTCTCTCTTCTCCCCTTCTAGGAAACACTCTTTTATTGTTGCGTGTAATCTCTATCTCTCCACTGCCCTTTGACATCTCTAGTCTTTTCATCTTTATTTTTCAGCTACCCTTTTTAATGCCTTAGCTCTTAGTTGTTGCTGCAACTCTCATCGCGGGGAATAAGATGTTGATTATATCTAGTCTAATATTGCGATCTATCTGAGTCTCCCTCTTCAAAATCCCATTAGAATCCTAGTATCCATCTTATTGATTGGAAGTGTGAAGCATATTACCAACATTTTCTCAAAAGATTTGCTCATGGTAGACTCTAATTTTAGATTTACACAGTAGTGTATAAACATCTTCAGAAGAAAGTATTAATTGCGTGTTTTGAAGGTCTTTTCCTAAGTGGTTTAATATATTTACATTTCTCTTTTGGGTTTAATGCATGTTTAGTTTTTAAACATTTATCATTCTTATCTAGTCTCTAGTATTCTGAAACCCTTCTTTCTCCTTCATCTATCTGAGATAGACATATTATTCTTTATGAATAGGTTATAGTTATTGTAGGCTTTTAGATTATCTCTCTTATGGTTTTTTGAGTCGCATATATAATGTTATACACATTAGTATGTGAATCCTTATTTTCTCTTTAGCCTAGTTTTAATAATAATAAACAAAATAGAATTAAGGGAAGTCTTATCATGCTGGACATCATAGTTTAGATTTCATACTCGTCCTTCTTTTCCAATAGGTACCTAGGTTTTTTTCTGGCTTATCTCTAGTTGATTCTCTCCCCAAAATATCTATAATCAAAGGTTTTCTCTCTTCTTTCTTCTTCATCGTACCTCCTCTCTAGTTTTTAAATTTTTGAATTCTTGTTGTTGTCGACTTTTGATTGGCTAAGGTTGAGACTCTTCTCTCTACTCGATATTCGCATCATTCACAGGTTTTTGCTACCTTTACAAAATTTTCTTTACAACTTTTATCTATAGACTTGCTTAATATTTGCAAGTTTTATCTTTACAACATTACTCGATATTCTCATGCAACTTGTATCTATAGACTTGCTTAATATTTTCTTTACAACTTTTATCTATAGACTTGCTTAATATTCTTATCAACTTTTGAAATTTTCTTTACAACTTTTATCTTTACAACATTACTCGATATTCTCATGCAAGTAAGGCTTAATATTTGCATGTCCTGCTTATCTTTCTTTCTTCCATACTTCTTTTCTTCTGCAATGGGGGAAACTTTAAATCTTTACAAACATCTGAGTGGTCTTTCTTTAGCCCAACGCTTTGCAAATCATAGTAATGTTGGTCTACTTCCTACCCCTACTTCTTTCGTTAGAGATTTCGGGATTAAGACTTACAATATCTTAGCTAGAGTTTTTTCCATTGAGATTCTTAAACAATGGGAAGTTAGGGGAGCACTAAATAACTTTTGGGGAGTAAACTTAGGTTTTCAAATTAGAGAGGTAGATCCTAATCTTTTCATTATCACTTTTCGGAATGAAAATGATTTTCGTTGGATATCTGCAAATGGTCCCTGGTATCCCTTTGGTAATGTTTTTGCAGCTACAAAAACTTTTCAAGGAATGCGTATCTCTACAGATGAGGTAAAAGAGATTCCAATTTGGGATTCTATCTCGAATGCTAAATGTGAGCACATAAGTGAGGAAATGTTGGGTTTGATAGCTAGTAAAATAGGAACTGTCTCAAGAATGTGTAAAGGATCTGAGACGCCAGAATGTCTTCCAGGAGTCCTAGTTTGTATAAATATAGAAAAACCCCTCATCAATCATTTGTTATTTAAAGTAGGAAGATTCCCTGTTACGTCTATCTACTTCAACTACTTAAACCTACCTTCTAAATTCTGTTCTCATTGCTTGCAGTTAGGACACAAAGTAGGCTGTTGTGATGTACTTCATGGAGGGACTTTATAAGACATTTAAAACATCTCAGTTAATTCTCCATACCCTAGCGATGACATGAATTGGTAAAACAACGTTTTGGTACAAGTCTGGAATCCTAAAGACAACTTTGACCGTACCAGTGCAAGAATATCTCAATCATCCAGGAGTACGTGAAACTTTCCATGATATCGTTATAACCTCTGTTGATGAAGATCCTGCTCTCAGGAATAATATCCCAGATGAGATATATCAAAACCCATCACTTTCTTATGAGGTACTTGGACCGTTTGTTATTACTGAAAACTTGTCTGCTAATGAAGATATTTCGTTAGCTGCATCATCTGTTTTAGGAAAGAGAACTTTTCCCTTCAATTTTCCTGAGAACTTTATTCCCTTACCATCCTCTGATGACGACTCTGCTACATAATCGTTCATGCAGCTTGAGACTGGCTTGCTTCAAGACATCCCTGTCCAGGCACATGTTATTGGTTCTTCTGATAGGCCTAATAGAGAACCTGTACTTTTGGTGAATAGAAGGTCGTCCTTCTCTTCTTATGATGATGTTAAGGATTCTTTCGAGTCTCTAATTTCCCCTTCTTCCCTTTTAGTCTCTGTAAATCATTTTCCTCAAAGTAATGATAACAACATTTGCATTGCATCATCTTTTTAAACACCACAAACTCAGCCAAAATCTGCTTTCAAAATGTCAATTTCGGATTTTCTTTCTTCTTCATCCTCCGAGCGCCTTTGCACTTTTCCATCAGAGGATGGAAAGCTTTTCAAAATTGATCAATATGGGTCCAACATTCAAGAACATCAAGCTTCGTCTGGTTCTTATCAGCCAATTCCATTCCTTGATCTTATCCTTTCAAAGCAACATGAGGAGACACAGGTACTTTTCTTATAACCTCCCCTATTTATATTGCTATAAGTTTTTACTCTTGCTGCATTTCTATTAGTCTTAGTTGCATGATTATTTATCTCCACTGAATTTAGCTTTGATCTTCTTGAACACTTAAACACAGTATATGAAAGTTTCAGTATTACTCTTTAGCTGCATCTAAACTTGCAATTACCTTAATTTTGTTGTTTTGCCTGCTTTAGTATATAACTTGCTCAGTAAAATTAGAATCTTCTAATTTTTCTATATTCTAAAAGTTTTGTTTAAATCACGAAAATCCTTGTTTGGAATGTGCAAGGATGTAGAAGTCCTTTAATTCAGAACCATTTAAATAATATAATTAGTAAATAAAACCCAGAAATACTCTTCCTTTCTGGAGCCAAAAATCAGAGACCTCTAGTAAAGAAATTAGTTTCCAATTTCCCAAATTACCACATCGTAGATCCAATAGGAACTGCAGGAGGGTTAGTTGTGGCTTGGATAGATGGTTTCCATTTTGAGATTGTCCAATGGAACATAAATATGATTAATATAATTTTCAACACCTCTATTGATACTGAGAAATGGGTTCTTACATGCTTTTATGGTAGTCCTTATCCAACAAATAGGAACATAACTTGAGACTTTTTAGAAGAGATCAGCATACAAGTGTCTCAAACACAGATGCCTTGGATAGTTATAGGTGACTTTAATATGATTTTTGATCAATCTGAAAAAAGAGGAGGCTTACCTTTTTGTAATACCAATAGTGATTACTACTCTAACATATTAGAAAGATCTCAGCCTTTATGATTTAGGATACACAAGAAATGATTTTACTTGGGATAATCACATAGAAGGGAAACATAATATTAAGTAAAGACTAGATAGAGCAGTTCTTAATGCTGATTGGCACATCCAATTCCAAAATGCTTCTTTGACTCATCTAGCAGCAGTAGATTCATATCACAACCCTATTTTGCTCAGATTAGATACACAACTTTCTAAGGTTGAATGGGTATTTAAATTCTATGATACTTGGTTAAAAGAAAGGTCATGCATTCAAGTAATTCAAGAATCTTGGAACTCTGATTCTACTGAAGCCGCTTCCAAGTGTTTAATTCAAAATCTCAGTCAAGTAGGGAAGAATTTATTAGATTGAAAAAAGAATGTTTTTGGTCTCCCTAACAAACAGATTAATAGACTACTCAAAGAGATTGAAAGACTTCAATCTGATAGGATTACTATGCATCAAGAGAAGAAACTAAAAGAAAAACTAAAAGAACTAGAAAACCTGTATGAAACTCAAGAAGGCATAGCAAAACAACAATCAAAAGATAATATCATCAAATTAGGATAAAAGAACACAAAATACTTATATACTATAACTTTGAGAAGAAGAAAGTGGAAAACAATAGAGAGCCTAGTAAATGACCAGAACATTCTAGAGGGTTGCGTCAGGGAGACCCCCTATTACCTTACCTCTTTATCATATGTATGGAAATCTTCTCTAGGCTTCTGTTAGCTCAGGAACAAAATAAAACCTTACACGGAGTTAAAATCATACCTAAAAGTGAACCAATCTCACATCTCTTCTTCGCTGATGATTGTTTACTTTTTTTTAAAGCTGACCTGTTAGAGTGCATAAACTTACTAGATACCATTACAACTTTCAGTAAAGCTTCAGTACAATTGATTAATTTTAAAAAATCCGGAGTGTTCTTTAGTAGGAAAGTAGAACCAAAACACCAAAGGATGATGTCAAAAATGTTGAAGATAAAACATAGAAACCTTAGATACCCTTATTTAGAATCCCCCTTTTTTATGGAAATATCAAAAATAAAAACCTTTACCCCAATACGTGAAAGAATGGAATCTAAGTCAAAAGGATGGAAGAGTTTAATTTTGGCTCAACCTAGTAGAGCAGTTTTAAATAGAGCAGTCTTAGATGGTATACCTACTTATCTTATGGGGTGCTTCCTTCTACCTAAGAAAATAACTAATAAAATAGATGCTATTCAAAGATATGTTTGGTGCGGTAAGGATGCTAAGGGCAAAGGATATTACCCTAAGGCATGGCCTCTTTGTAAACCAATTCTTAAAGGAGGATTAGGTTTTAAGGATGCTAGAAAATTCAATCTTGCTATGCTGGCCAAGATAGCATGGAGAATGGTAAAGAGCTTGATACTCTGTGGGTAAAAACTATGGGTGCTAGATATTTTAGAAACAAATCTCCTCTGAGAACTAAATGTTCTGCTAAAAGATCTTGGACTTGGAAATGCATTAGAAAATGATTAGATTTAGTGCAAAAATACAGTATTTGGGAAGTAGGAAATGAGCAGGATATTAACATTTGGAAGGATAATTGAATACCAGGACTACAAGAAACCTTACAACAATTTAATACTCCTAGTAACAACCATCTGACTAGAGTCTCAGACTTAACTGATATCGAAACTAACTCTTGGAATTTTCCCTTACTTTCTTTGATATTTCCTAGTGACATAGTTAACAAAGTTAGCCAAATTTATCTCTTCAAAGATTATAACCATGAGCTTAAGAAGGACCAAATACACTGGTCCTTAACACATTCTGGTAATTTTACTGTCAAATCCATGTATGAGAAATTGAACGAAATTGGACAAAAAGTGACGAGCCTGTCCTCACCACAATACTTCTGGAAATCTTTATGGAAACTTAATATCTCTGAAAGAATTAAACTGTTTCTTTAGAAGTGTTTATAGAATGCTCTGCCTACTAATGGTAAACCTTTTGGTAAAGTTAAAGATGTAGACCCTTTTTGTACTATGTGAAAGGCTGAAATCGAAACAACAGAGCATCTGCTTTTCCATTTCCCTTATGCTCAATCTGTCTGGATTTCCCCTCCTAATCCTGTCAATCTTAATATAGATACTTCAGATTCTATTCTAGATTGCTGTAAAAAATGGATGTCTAACACCAGAAACGATAATTCTATTGAACTCTTACTTACTACAATGTGGTTTATATGGAAAGAAAGGTGTGACAGAACTTTTGAGAACAAAACTAAGAGTGCTAATACCTTAGCTATAGAAGTACAAAGGCACATAGATTTATGTTTCTCAGGAAAACAAAAAGCTCCTAAGAAATTAAGCTGGAAAGAAGAAACCAATTCCTATTTGGAAGCCCCAAGTAAAGATACACTAAAGATCAATGTAGATGCTACTTGGATCTCTGATTTATTACCCTCCACCTATGCTTTTATTTTGAGAAATGAAACAGGTGACAATGAAGGAGGAAGTGCAGGACAAGCAACAAGTTCAGATCCACAAGAGGTAAAGGCTTTAGGCATTCTTCAAGCGGCAATTTGGGATAAAGAAAAACAACTACAAAACTTCAGCATCGAAGGAGACTTTGAGAAAATCATCAACTACATAAATGGAAAAAATATAGACATTTCCTGGAAAGCTAAGGCTTATATTTTTGGAGGCTAACAGAATAGCTCAATCTTGTGACAATTTTTTGGGATTTTCCTTT
The DNA here is from genome assembly GCF_003573695.1 of Papaver somniferum. Classification (NCBI taxonomy): domain Eukaryota; kingdom Viridiplantae; phylum Streptophyta; class Magnoliopsida; order Ranunculales; family Papaveraceae; genus Papaver; species Papaver somniferum. The sequence goes on from NC_039362.1 coordinate 143,666,826, forward strand.
ATTCCTAGACTAGGTAAACAAGTAGCGGATATCTTGGCAAAACATGTTAGGTCTTTAAATTCAAGTCTTGAATGGGGATTTTATCCTCTAATTTGTAGTGGAAACCAAATTCTAGTAGATAAATATAATATTGGGAACTCTCAACATCCCATATTAGATGGCTCTGCTTCTTTTGTAACTGCAACTCCTTTTGAGTCCTAGTCGTTTTATGCAATATCTTACTTACGCAAAAAAAAAAAAAAGATAACACCCTAAAACGAAATGTGCTAAATTTTTGTGAGAACAAAATTCTCAATGAAAATATCATCCGCTAAAATGATTAGTTTCCTATTATTGTTGTTTTTATGGGATGTCAAACAGAATTTCAATTTTGCCATGCCAATGCCTCTGCCCCAAATCCTAAAATTATATACTTAAGCTCTCGTAGTATAGTGATAAAGTTATTAACTAACAATATTAATGGCCTAAATTTTAAACTCGCATGTGTCAATTTTTTCCTATCACATATTCAAATTTTTAATGCAATTTAGATGGTTACCTATATTTTTCGGAATATAGGTAACCATCTAAAATTGAACTTATTGAACTTGACATCTATGAATTACCTATATTTTGAAGAATTTTTTATCAAAATTAATGGCGAATTTTTTATTGAAGTTGATTCTTGATATCCTCTTTATGCCGTTAGTTTCTAAATATGGCTTCTGTATCCTCTTTGTCGTAGCTCGTTCCACTTTTCTCAGTACAGATAGAGTCTCTGTGGCGTTGTTGTTGTTTTCCTTTTAGCTGCTCGAAACACACGTGTATAGTTTCTCAACATTAGTCCAGTACCCATAATATAAGGATTATAATCCTTATAAAATGAAGCATCTACATTTATCTTTCTTGAGGGAAAATTCCATTTTTTAATTACCACACTTGGTTGTAGTTGCTCTTTAGCTGAAATATTCACAAAATTTTCACTTTCAAAGAATTTTTTATGAGCAAGATTGATTATCTCTTTTAGGTTAACCTGCAATTTATCAAAAGCTACATCACATTTATACTTCCGTACTGTCCATATACTTAAGCTGATAAATCTTAAAGATTTCTGAAAAGAAACACAATAAAAATTAGCATCATTATAATCCATAAATCAAAATTAGTATTAACAGCAAGAGCAAGCAGATTTTTAATCAAGTACAAACCATATTCTATGTACTACCTGTCTTATATTGAAAAGATGTTGAACAGTTTCATCAGAAACATTATATAGAGGATAAGACATATCTACATTATTGGAATGTCTTCATATTCTTTCTCTAACACTAATATAGGTGGAGAATTCTAGATTCCAAAACTTTTTCCATGAAAACAATACTCCGGTTAACAGTAATATTGTTCTGACCACTATCTCTAATTGTGTTGTAGGTTATCTTAACGGAGAATTATCAATTTCTATTTCTAATCTGTCAAAATGGTCAACCAAAGGGAGACCTTCTGTATGGCCACTCCAATGTAGTTTGTCAGTCACACTTTTATGGTCCTCGAAATTGAGTTTCAGTTTTATTTTATTTTATTTATTTTTTGAAATTGATAGATTCTAGATTGTTTTCCTTCAAATTTTTTGCATTATAAAAATATTAATCATGATATCTCTCAGAAATCGAAAGAACTTTACAAAAATATCATCCATGATCATAGAATTTCTAGATTGACATTTTAATTAAAAAAAAAAGTTTTCTTCAAACTTATTTTTTTTATTTTCATCAATTTTATTTCGTTTTTTCCGAAATTCTTACACAATACAGTAACTAGTCATCTTATTTTACATGCGTTGAAAAGAATTTAGATAAATTTGATCTAAATCGGAGATTTTTCAGTTTCAAAATTACACAGAAAAACGGGTCACGCCTGGGTCAAACGAGTGGAGAAGAAAGGCTCCATGGGTTATTTTGTAACGCATTTGGATGTTGCAATCTGGATTTTCAAGGCTAATATAACTGTTGCGAATAAGAGTGGTAAAATAATTTATAAGGAATTTTGTCCTGCTGAATTTTTTGTTGCGAATATATCTGCCACCAAAAAATTTGACTTTCTTGGTTGACTCCCCACTGCTACAACAGTAATCTAGTTTTACATTGTCCCTAAAGGATATTCTAAAACTGTAAATAGGATTAACTGTATTAATATTAAATAGAGCATTTGGTAGACTAACATTCCACCATTTAGTATTAATGTCAAGGCAGATTTTGCCGATTATATTCTCTCATGACGTCCAAGACATGTGGACTAGGCAGCTTTTGCCTGCTAATATTTTCCTCTTCTGATAGAAGCTGAAAACTAAAGTTTTTGTTTTTCTTCCCTTTACCAGTAAAAAAATAATTTAGTCTTAAGGTATATGTATGAATTTTGGAATCAATTGTGTATGTAAACTACAATTATAATATTAATATAAGTGGGAATACCAAATTGGATTACCATATTTTTCTATTGTTGGATGTTTAATATCCTAATTACAAAGGTCATGACTTGATTGTCGGATCCAAATTGGGTCACCAGATTTCCTGTTTAGATGAAAATAAGTTTTAGCACTCCTGGGAACAGAAATCACTACCATTGCTAACACTGTCTGCATTATTATTTGTGGATGTCACATATCTGATAAGATTAAGGATATAACTTCGTAGAAACGGTTATCGAGTTTGATCAATGATTAGCATATGGATGACAAATGTTTTCAATGATGTAACTAGGAACCGAAATGACTCTTTAACTTTTACGGTTATCGATAAATCAAAAAATTTGCATAAAGGAAATGAGTAAAGTGGAATGGTGAAATGTAATCATCATGTGTTAGTTTAGTTGGCAAGGAGCCTGACTCTCAAGTAGGAGGTTACACCGAGTCTCCGCTCATGAGTTTGGAGATCTCATGAAATACCTCTGTTATGTAAAATTTAGTTTAAGTTCTTAATGTAATATATCGTCTTTCCTTTAAAAAAATGAGTGAAGTGGAATGGTGAATTTGTTTGACAGAAGTGAGAGGAGATGGTGAATTTTTTTTTTAACGTGAGTGAGACTCCAAAAATGAATGCATTGCAGCTCTATAGATATTTCAGCCGTAATCAACTAAGAAATAAAAATCAAGTCCAAGAGCATATCTACGCCACCTCATGAAAAGGCACGCCAATGTGAAAAGCGCTACTAGTTAACCACCTGTTTTTTCAGCTTTTATATTCTCTCATTGTTAGAGCATTGCTCGGTCGAACTCGCATGTGCTGCTATCTCAAGCATGTTTGTCAATGTCAGTGATCAAAACTATAAGTCTTGATTTCTAGCCTATTTATAGATGTCTCGGACTAGGACATAGATAGTGTAGTTGAGCTTAGATCTCTCAGCGTTCATCATTTGAAGAAGAAGAACTACTAAGGGGAGCTTGTGGAACTTTATCAACAAAAGGTATGTCGAGACTTAAACTCATGTATCACTTGGAAAGTCTATTTCTTCTCTATCTCCTATTTTAAGACATAAGTCGTGTTACGATATAGTTTTCTATTATACACATTTGAGATTTCGAGTTGAGTTTATCTCGCTTATATATTTCTCGAAATATGTGTTGGCAAGCTTTCGCTTTAGCCATGTTCGTCTTACATTCCTTGACGAAAGTCCGAATAAGATCATATGAAAATTTCCGATCTACATCTAACATGGTTTTTGTGATACAATCATTTAGTGTTTCCTTGGAATGTTTCATTATGATAATTTCAATAACTTGAAAATCGCTTTGACGAAAAATAGTTTGTGAACAACAACTATATAACGTCCTCTAAGAAAGTTTCAATAATTGAAATTAAGAGTTGATGAGATAACCATCCTTGGATATAAGCATATATAGTGTGTTCGCACATTAGTGTATAAATTCATAAACCGGGAACCAAGTGTATGCATATGTGTGTATACAAAATTGGTGAAGGAGACAACATAAGTATGCGTATCCGTACGCATACTGGTAGAGGTTTTCAAACCGAAAATATCTGTCGTGTTTAGGAATTACAAACTCCTAAACTAGTCACCTTAAGTATGCGTACCCGTACGCATACTAGAGGAAGTTTTCGAACGGAAAATATCTTCTGGGTTTGGGAATTACAAACTCCTAAACTGGTCACCTTAAGTGTGTGTACTCGTACGCATACTAGCGGAATTTTTCGAACCGAGAATTTCTGCTGAGTTTGGAAACTTTACAAACTCAAATCCGGTTGCTTAAGTACGTATACCCGTACTCATACTTAAGCTGGTTATTTTATTAAATCGGTCAATTCATGAACTTAAATATTTAAATCTTAAGGAATGCGATCTTTGCAAATCGTGACTATAATGTTCATGATTGATTCAAGTGAATCAAACCAATTTGATTTCGATTGTATCTTCTATACAATTGAACAACTCTTTAACTAGTTTCATTTGAGTCATTTGAACTAGTTATGGATAAGATAAATAAGGTTAATACGAGAGTAACCATGTGGCTAACCTCGGTTAACTATTTGCTGAGCCAACGTGAGTGTTCACGTTTGGGTACGATTCATAAACCTAAATGAGGGTACATTTCATTTGTGGGTAACAAGCTAATGTCGATCTAACGGTTGAAAGATATTAGCTTGGTTGAATCAAGTTTTTCATCTAACAATGATTATTGAATGCTTTGTTACCAAGGTAACTTGGATTGCAAACCTTGATTTAAAAACTATATAAAGGAGAACTCTAACAACTGGAAAACCTAATCCCCACACATCCTGTGTGATACTAGTTTTATAGCTAGAGTCAATTCTACTTTAACCTTAGGTTTCTTCTCGAGACGCCGTAGGTTAACGACTTGAAAATGGTGTTTGTGGGTGAAAACTGTTTCTGTTGGTTTTGGTAATTTTGTGTATGTGGATGAGAAACGAGTCTAGACCCTAAACAATGTAATGCACGGGAGTACTTTTGATTCGAGACATCAATCTGTACAAATCTGGCCTAAACCAAGAAATGGACGTTCCAGGCTTTCTTCAGTCACAAAGTGAAGAAGAAGGGTTGGTCTTAGGGAGGGAAGCGAAGAAAGTGTTGAGACCGGAGTCGTTGATCCTGAAGGTGTGGTTGTTTACGACTTGTATGAGAAATTAGAACTGGCTAGCAGAATGGAAAGCTATCAGGTGATTTCTGGATACTATGTTGTTTTCTGACCAAAAACTTGTTGCTTGGTGGAAATAGGTGAAACCTTTTTATACAAGTCGTAATAAAACGTACCCTGGTATCGTAGGAAGTGGAAACGATTGAGTGGTGGAAGAGTAACGTGTAACGTCTGGAATTATGCTTCCATAATGAGGGAGATGGATCCGTTTACACCATTACTTCTTGCCATTACTAACCGCCCCGATGTATGACACTTTCTTGTAACGGTCGTATCGCACGTCGCACGCTGTAAACCGCCAGACCAATACCCTGATGAGCATCCCCCAGTTTGTGACATGTTTGATGTCTCTGAGGTTGTTTTCTCCGAGCGGGCTTGGGATCCGCCGCGTCCTTGTAAAGTATGTAGGTGCCCTCTAGACAGAGAGGTGATGATATTTTTACGCCACACCCTTGAAGAGTAGATGACCTTGTCGTGGTTATGACCTTTTGGTTCACCGTGTCTTTTGAGCTTTGACAGTGAAGCGATTCCGTGTAGAGCCTCAGTCCCCAAGTGTGGTTTACATGTTTCTATCTTGTATGGTCGATGGGTTGACCATGATAAAGATATCACCATCTTGCATCCGTACTAGTGACTTTGTAGTAATTGTTGCTATGGTGAAGCTCTGGATGGTATCAACAAACGAGCGAGTAAACTGTCCACGACCACGAACTTTTAGCGGTATGGATCAAAAGGTGGTCACGACTACAAACCCTGGCTGGCTGCGATCATGATCCTTGACAGGGGGAGTGTGGCGGCTACGACACGATACTTGGCAGGAAGGAGTGGCTGCTACGACACGATTCTTGGCAGGAAGGAGTGGCGGCTACGGCACAATCCTTGGAAATGAGGAGTGGTGGCTACAGGGGAGAACGTTGCGACTTCGGGAGCGAATGTTGAAGCGGAGCGGCTTCTGGAGCGAAGCGTTGAAGCGGAGCGGCTTCTGGAGAAAAACGTTGAAGAGGCTCCTTCTGAGTTGTGGCCATGTCCGTATGAGTTTTGGGAAGAACTTCCTGTCTCTCCATTAAATTGATAATGGTAATATAAGGTTGGTTTCTTCTGGCTCATCCAGTCTCTCGTCCTGATGAAGAAGTGGTGGCAGCTTTGGTGATGATTGGAGGCGGTCATGCTAGAAGAAATATTAGAAGTAGCGGCGACTCTGGCTCTGGTAATAAGAGGCGTCACGTCAGAGGGGATGCTTCCGGTGCCGCTAGTGTTTGTGGTAGAGGATGTAACACCATAGTTTTGGTCATTCCGTTTTTTTCTCTCGTATGGTACGACCACAAAATCCATTTTCTTAGGGGTATCTCCACAAAACTGAATTTTTAGGTTGCAAATCCAAGTTTATTGTGTGACGCAGTCCTGGCCGCGAGAAGTCCCCAGTCATCCTTTATTGTCTATGTGACATATTTATGCCGATCCGTGAAAAGACGGAGGACCTCCAGTCCCCAGGTGCAGTTCCCCTGAATCTATCTTTTCTTGGACGATGCGTTTCATAGCATTGCATTCACTGGTAGGATGATTGACGAACCTGTGGTAATGGAAATACTTGGGATTTGCCATTTTTTCTTCGGTTGGTAGGCACCTAACAGGAGGTAGTTTGATGGCATCGTCTTGAATCCACACTTCCAAGAGTCCGATTACTTTCTCGATCGGGAACGCGAAGTTTGGAGCGGCATATCCAGTTTCTTCTGGGGTGAAGCCATCTGATGCGTTGGGGCCACACGTTTGGGTTGTTGTTCCGTTGCTGGAGTTTTTCTCTTTATTCCTTCATTAGAGATTGACTGGAGGCTGGATGTTTTATTAGAAATTCGCCTGCTTTGTAGAACTTCTTTACGAGCTTCTTCATTCTGGAACGGTTCGGATCGACTGAGTAAAGCAACAACAGATCTCTTAGCATCTTCTGATGCAATATGGGAATTGATATTTTTCAGGAAGGATGCATATAATGAAATCACCTTTTCATTGCAAGGACTCTGATGAGAACGTGATAAATCCCACGAGTATTCTTTCTGATCTTGAGGAAACATCTTTTGATCTTCATGAGCAGACAAGTTAGCTTGGTGGATACTTTTCCATTCAGCGTGACCGTAGGCTTCATCCTCATCACTAGGAGTAGGAATATGAATCTTGGAAAAAGGACTACCATCATCAGCATTGATCCAAAATGAATGGCTGATAGCGTTTCCTACAGAATGAATACGCGTTGGTTCCTTTGACAGTTGATCCATGAGCGCTTTCAAAAGCGTAAATACTCCATCCTGCGTCATGACAATAGTAGCTTGATTCTGGACAATATCATTCAAGATTTTCGTCAAATCATGAATAGTTGTTAAATATCGAGACTCCATAGACTCGACAATGGTTTTGCATGAAAGAACGGATTCAGGGATAACATGTGGAGTATTTTCGTTGCTAGGAGAAGTAAAATTGGGATTGAGGGTTTCTGAAGCACTCCTAAGATCAACCATCTTGAGAAATTTAGGAAATTGAAAATGGGTTTGAATTTGGCCTAAGACCAATTGGGATAAAAATGAAATTGGGAATTGAATTTGCAATCGAGAGATTTAATCTCCCACTGTGGTCGCCAATTGTTTGTGGGTGAAAACTGTTTCTGCTGGTTTTGGTAATTTTGTGTGTGTGGATGATAAACGAGTCTAGACCCTAAACAATGTACTACATGGGAGTACTTTTTATTCGGGAGATCAATCTATACAAATCTGGCCTAAACCAAGAAATGGTCGTTTCTGGCTTGCTTCGGTCACAAAGTGAAGGAGAAGGGTTGGTCTTAGGGAGGGAAGCGAAGAAAGTGTTGAGACCGGAATCGTTGATTCTGAAGGTGTGGTTGTTTACGACTTGTATCAGAAAGTAGAACTGTCTATCAGAATGGAAAGCTATCAGGTGATTTCTGGATACTATGTTGTTCTCTGACCAAAAACTTGTTTCTTGGTGTAAATAGGTGAAACCTATTTATATAAGTCGTAATAAAACGTACCCTGGTATCGTAGGAAGTGGAAACGATTGAGTGGTGGAAGAGTAACATGTAACGTCTGGAATTATGCTTCCATAATGAAGGAGGTGGATCAGTTTACACCATTAATTCTTGTCATTACTAACCGCCCTTCTTTATGACACTTTTTTGTGACGGGCGTATTGCATGCCGCACGCTGTAAACCGCCAGACCGATACCCTGATGAGTATCCCCCAGTTTGTGACATGTTTGATTTCTCGAGTGTTTGCATGGAAAACATGTAGCACTTTGCTATGTGTGGCAAGTTAAAATCAAGAGGCTTGTCGCAGAAAAATAGCATGTGATGCTATTAGGATCTTCTTGGTTGTTAGCCTAAAACTTACCACAAATTTTTCAGTTAGGTGGCGAACTTTGATGACTGAGATCGCATCTCATGAAGAAGGGCAGCCGTTGATTATGGCTACCTTGTGTTGGCGCCTGATAATGGCGTAGTGGTGTTTTGGTGTACGCAAGTGGAAATGTGGCATGGCTGGCATGGCTCATGCATGCCAGTGGAACGGTGGTGCAAGTGACACCTGACGTAGCCATGACCACTAGATTTAGTCGGCTGGTCGCCTAAAACTTTCCACAAGCCTGCCATCTCGGTGGCGGACTTGGATGGATGAGATTGCATCTCATGAGGAAGGGTAGCTGTTGATTAAGGATACCTTCTATTAGCGCCTGATTAATGGTACGGTGGCGCCTTTAGCGCACGCCAGTGGTATTGCGGCATGGCTGGCATATTTCGTGCATGTTAGTGGCGTGGTGGAGTGGCTGGCATAGTTTGTGCATGCCAGCGGCACGATGGTGTAAGTAGCGCCCGGCGTAGCCATGGACACTGAAATTTTGGCACGTTGGTGTTAGACTCAAACGTGGTGTGGCAACATCAGTTTTAATGGCCACATTGATCCCCATGTTATGTGGAACATTGTTTGGCTCAGTTGGCGCGGAAACTTTGCCTAAATTAGGGTTTGGCATGTCGAAACCCTAATTAGCATATATGGCATGTAGCATGCGGTAGGTGGCCGCGACATGGCATTTTATACAAACGATGCCAGATTCATGTAGGAGGAGCCATAGGCAGGCCACCATGTAGAAACGGCTACATGAACAAATATCACGAGTGGCCATGGTGTGGCGCCTTTTTTAGGGTTTCCTAAGTCTTGCGGCATGTTGCGGGCCCCAGGTGACATAATTTTGGGCCACGATTAGAAATTAGGGTTTCATCCACCGCCATTAGAGCATGGTCGCACCTAGGGTTCAGTCTAGCCAGATTGAAGTCCGTCGTGAAGCTGGTCACGCACGGAGAGTGGGTTGGCAAGTTTTGGCATGCTATCGCGGTAAGTGGCGCGTTTGGCATGCGCACTTGGTATGCCTGTTTGGTGTGTGCGATTGGCATGCTTTTGGCATGTTGTTTGGCATGTGCACCTGACATGCGCGTTTGGCATGCCGTTTGGCACGTGCGTCTGGCATGTTTGTTTTTGGCATGGTTTTGGGAAGCCAACTTAGTAGGGAGACCTATTGACACAATTTCCACCTCTTTTAAGGCTGTGGCAGGTTTAGAGCAACCTGATTGGTCAATGAAAGTAGGGATCCGGCCAAGCATGGGCGTGGCTACCCTTTTGGTGCGCGTGGAAGGTTTAATGCGACCTGATTGGTTGATGGGGAATAGGGTCGGCAATTATGGGCCCAGCCACAACTCATTGGGAGTGTGGCTGGTTTAAAGCGACCTGATTAGCCGACAAAGGAATAAGGGCCGGTTGGGTAGCATGGGGCGTGGCCAAGTGGCGCCGGCTAGCCTATGGCATGGCTACGCTTCCCTCGTTGTTTCTCCTACTCCGCGTCTCTGTTTATTCTTTGCTTTCTGACTGAGTATTTTGTGCAATGGTCTTAACCTTGGTACTTGGAGGTCCGTGCTACTCTGATGCGAGTGAACATAAATCCTTCATGCCATACCAATATTAAGGGTTCTGCCGGGGAACATAAGCACAAGAAAAGTACTCAGTAGGCTCCTGCATCTATGAGTAATGCAACAAGGATCTTATATACTCATTAGGCTCTAGTGGACAATTCATCTAAGAGGTTGAGTTTCAATATAATATGAAGAGAGACATAGGCACTCATGATATTTTGATATATTCTCCAAATTCCCTGCGGAATATAGACATATCAATGTCTACTCCATCTGATGTTGGGTCAGGTGGATAGACTTTTACATAAGGAGCGTAATTGTACCTTGAATCAGTATGAGATTGATTAGGGTTCAACTACAGTCCAGTCCGAAGTTAATTGGCAGTAGTCTAGTGTCTGTAGCGGCTTAATACAATGTGGTGTTCAAACTGGACTAGGTCCCGGGTTTTTCTGCATTTGCAGTTTCCTCGTTAAAAAATTCTGGTGTCTTTATTATTTATTTTCCGTGTTATATTTTGTTATATAATTGAAATATCACAGGCTGTGCGTTAGATCAATCAATTAGAATATCCAACCTTTGGTTGTTGATTTACATTGATTGATACTTGGATATTGGTCTTTGGTACCATCCAAGTTATCTCTCTGAGATTTAATCAAGACTCGCAGATTTTCATTTGCTTGAGTAAGAATTAAATCGAAAGATAGAGATATTATACTCATTAATATACTTTATTTTAAATTGAGTCTGACTGTCTAGTTGATTTTCTAGAAACTGTATTGGAGTAAGTCCTCTCAGATTTCCAAACGAATTGTTGGGTGTTTTAGACCCTGTATTTTCAATTGGTTTCAGAGAAGGCAAAGACCTTATAAGTCTGTGTTTGTAACGATCTGATTATGGACGAGTCTATCTCTTATAACTTACCATGTCAGAAATTACCAGATGCTTTTCAAAGCTTGGATTCACCTGAGAGAACTGTCATATCTCTGTCAATATCTAAACATTCTCGTAATGTGAAAACTGTTGATAACTGGGAAAAACTCCAAGAAGAACAATTGGATGAAATTTTTGATGAAGGTGATTCAGATATTGATAGAGAAGTTTATGAGGAAGTCTCAGAGTATGTTAAGGTTTTGAATTCGTTGGAAAAGAAGAAGATGACAACTTTTCATGTCACACCTCTTCTGACTCCTCTCTGTCGTAAAAACAAGCAGTTGAGAAGATGTTATGCAGGTGTTTGTATTTTGAATCGTTCTAACGAATCGATCCTCAAGGATTCTGAAGAAAACCTACGTATGAAGTCACTTGAATGTGATAATCTTTACCAAAAGTAATTTTCTTTGGAAGAGAAACTTGCAGAATCTGAAGCAAGTATTAATTCTCAACAAGTTAGTTTTGATGACAGAGAATCCTCTTTTCTCGCTCGATAAAAACGTCATGAGGCTGATTTAGCTGCTGCTCTTGATAAAATCAAGATGTTGGAAGATGACTTGAAAAAGTTCAATACTAGTTCAAGCAAGTCCTCTATGCTAGGAGCAAGTAAAAATCATCGTGATACACGAGGATTGGTCTATAAGGGAATAGATGCTCCAAGTATTAGCAAATAGGTAAAATTTGTCAAGGCTAGTGATTCTTCTCAACAAAAGGTTTCCACTGATGGCAAAAGTGAAATACCTTCACCGGCAGTTAAGGTTTGAAAGAGAAATGTATATCAACCTCCAAAGTCAGCATACACGGATCGAGGTAAGAACATTCCTTATGTTTGCCACTATTGCGAAAACAAAGGTCACCTGGAAAGGAGATGTCGTTTCCGTGTAAGGAATGAGAAACTTCATGATGTTCTTGTTTTGGCATCACAAGAAGTTGTGAAACCAAGATCATATGTTAAGACTAATCCTCTTAACGTTACAGGTTGTAACTGTCCAACCTTTAGGCAAAGGAATCATTGCTGTGATAAACCTAGATTTTCTTATAAACATCATACGAAGACCTTTCACAATCGTAAATTTATCAAAAGGATAACTTCGTAAAGACGAATACAAGATCTGATGCTCCCAATTGGAGAAAGACTAACTTGCAAAAGAACAGTCAATCTAATTCTCTTTCGAGAAATATCGAAGAGAGTAACAGGAAGAAGGTTCTAGTTGTTTCTAAACGCACTCATAAGTGGGTTCCAAAGAAAGTCAATGACGCTTTGAGTGTGGAAAGGAATGATCTCCTAGAAAATTCCATGACTATGGAGAAGGCAGTATCCATGATGTTGGAACTTAAAGAGTTCTTTGGAAAGATGGATTTGAATGTGAAAGGTTCTAAAAGCGATCTCTTTCATGATAATCCAAAAGTCACTTGTGGGGACCAAGATGGATTTGAATGTGAAAGGTTCTAAAAGCGATCTCACCGAGGAATGCCCTGTTATGTATACGGTGAGGGAAGCACGAAAATTGGGGCGCACATATTATGTGCGGTAAGGCTGTAGAATTCAACTGGATTCTTCTAAAAAGGTATGTCGATAAACTTGAGCAAGATTTGTGTTTTTATTTGCTTAGAGAACTTATAATGATCCACGTACCTTTCTTATCGTTCATTTCTACCTAACTTGATATGTGTTTAAGGTTCTTAAATGTTTAGGTTTGAAAATAATAGTTCAGGATGTTTGGACTACATGGTACACATACCAGGTATGCATAACATAATTTAAAATCAAAATACAGGGGTTTAAATACGCATACCATTTGCATACTGCTCCAGGGTACGGAAATTCGTTTGCGAACCCGTATGCATACTTGACATCGATATTCGGTAAATTTGTTTTGACCGTAACTTCCTCGTCCGAACTCGGAATGACCTAATTCTTTTTGAATTATATTCCTATTTGAATTCTCTTCAAAATGGTGATGATAAATCCTAAATTTGAATGAGTAGAGGTTGGTCTTTGTCCCGTATCTTTTTTTTTGAGTAATTTGCTCTGTTTCGTTGCACTTGTCCTACTTCTGTTGGACTTGGGCACTTGGATTCTTGGAGTAATTCTCTTATAAGCTTATTTTTAGCTTTTAAAATAATTATGTCGGTGAATCACAAAGAAGGAAGTTCAAGAATAGGCAGTAGTACGCATTGATATGGGATTCTTGAATGTTCACAATCATCTTATGTGAACTATGGTGCATGGTCTTTAATGACTTTGTATGTTCTTATTTATTAAGAAAATGATTTTATACGCCTTTGGTAACCACTCTTAGTGTAAATCCGTGCGAAAAAGATTGATTCTACCTTCAAAGGACAAAGATTGTTTTGCAGTATTAATCTTTATTGGTTTTATATATTGCAATTTGTTATGGGATATGTCTATTTGGGTCCGTGAACTATAATTGTCCCATACATGGTCAAAAATTATTTCTTTCATATGCCAATATGCAAGTATTGATAAAAGATTGAATGAACTTTTGACAAACAAAAATTGAACCTATTGTGTCATTATATGTCGTTATGCAAATAGTGATAAAAATAGAATGATTCTTTGTCTATTCCGCAGTATTGGTCAATCTTCGATTTACATTTTTGTGCATATACTGTGTTGCTCCATAAGTTTTCTTATGTTTGAGGATGACCAATTGAATTGATCATTCTCTTGAGGTCAGTTTAGTTGTTGCTCTGTAAGGCCTCTTATGACGAGCATGACCGATTAATTGATCACTTTCCTGTGGTTAATTTAGTTGTGTAATTCCGATTGAATTAATTATGAGTTTTCTTGTGATTAATTTAATTGTTCTTTTCTTGGATTAATCATGAATTCTTTTATGGATAATTCAATTGAATACTTTGGATTCAAATTCATGTTTTCATGTGATTTGATTTGTCCAAAGAAATCCTTCTTTTCTGGTGAAAGTAAGGTCGCCTTTGTTGTTCCTTTGGGAATGACATTTTATGGGGGAGAGTTCTTTTGAACTTGTGCTTAATCGCCATATCTTTGTGGGGAGTGCGGATGTGGAATATTTTAGGGGTTATCTCGTATCTTTATAAACTCCTTGATGAATGCATTTAGCTTCGGCTTTATGATTGCATATAAATTTGTTGGTATGTTAATACACCTTTGGTCTTGAAGTATCTCCGTGGAAATTTCAGTAGGACCCCTCTAATTTTCGTACCTTTGCAAATTTTATTGACAAAAAGGGGAGAATTAATGTGTAGTTCATACTATAAATACATATGGTTTACGGATTATTATGTAAGGGAGAGTGGTTTTCATGTTGAGATAAAATATTGACTAAGGGGGAGTGATACATATCACCATAGTATTGTTGTCAAAGTTGTGATACAATTGAACTTTGATGTTGTGTAATAATACAATTACACTGTATAACAATGATTGAGAACATTTTTTTTCTCATTGTTATAGCTACGGATCCTCAACAACGATGATACTAAACTTACAACCTTTGGAATCATTGGAGTACTTGGAAGTAACGAAGATTTCGAGTCTGTTGAAGATGCCAAGGAGATCAAGCATGTGGATGGAGCTTCAATTTCTATTTATTTTGTAATCCATATGTATTGATAGTTTTGTCATCAAAATTGACAAAGGGGGATATTATTAGAGCATTGCTCGGTCGAACTCGCATGCATTGCTACCTCAAGCATGTTTGTCAATATTAGTGATCAAAACTATAAGTCTTGATTTCTAGCCTATTTATAGATGTCTCGGACTAGGACATAGATAGTGTAGTTGAGCTTAGATCTCTCAGCGTTCATCATTTGAAGAAGAAAAACTACTAAGGGGAGCTTGTGGAACTTTATAAACAAAAGGTACATCGAGACTTAAACTCATCTATCACTTGGAAATTCTATTTCTTCTCTATCTCTTATATTGGGACATAAGTCGTGTTACGATATAGTTTTCTATTATACATATTTGAGATTTCGAGCTGAGTTTATCTCGCTTATATATTTCTCGAAATATGTGTTGGCAAGCTTTCGCTTTAACCATGTTCATCTTACATTCGTTGACGAAAGTCTGAATAAGATCATATGAAAATTTCCGAGTTACATCTAACATGGTTTGTGTGATGCAATCATTTGGTGTTGCCTTGGAATGTTTCATTATGATAATTTCAATAACTTGAAAATCGCTTTGACGAAAAATAGTTTGTGAACAATAACTATATAATGTCCTCTAAGAAAGTTCCAATGATTGAAATTAAGGATTGATGAGATAACCATCCTTTGATATAAGCATATATAGTATGTTCGCACATTAGTGTATAAATCCATAAACCGGGAACCAAATGTATGCATATGTGTGTATACAAAATTGGTGAAGGAGACAACATAAGTATGCGTACACGTATGCATACTGGTAGAGGTTTTCAAACCGAAAATATCTGTTGTGTTTAGGAATTACGAACTCCTAAACTAGTCACCTTGAGTATGCGTACCCGTACGCATACTAGCTGAAGTTTTCGAACCGAGAATTTCTGGTGAGTCTGGAAACTTTACAAACTCAAATCCGGTTGCTTAAGTACCCATACTTAAGCTGGTTGTTTTGTTAAATCGGTCAGTTCATGAACTTAAACATTTAAAATCTTAAGGAATTCAATCTTTTCAAATCGTGTCTATAATGCTCATGATTGATTCAAGTGAATCAAACCGTTTTGATTTCAATTGTATCTTCTATGCAATTGAACAACTCTTTAACTAGTTTCATTTGAATTATTTGAACTAGTTATGGGTAAGATGAATAAGGTTAATATGAGAGTAACCATGTGGCTAACCTCGGTTAACTATTTGATGAGCCAACGTGAGTGTACACGTTTGGGTACGGTTCATAAACCTAAATGAGGGTAAATTTCATTTGTGTGTAACAATCTAAGTTCGACTTAACGGTTGAAAGATATTAGCTTGGTTGAATCAGGTTTTTCATCTAAAGGTGATTATTGAAAGCTTTGTTACCAAGGTAACTTGGATTGTAAACCCTGATTTGAAAACTATATAAAGGAGAACTCTAACAATTGGGAAACCTAATCCCCACACCTCCTGTGTGGTACTAGTTGTATAGATAGAGTCGATTCTCTTTTAACCTTAGGTTTCTTCTCGAGATACCGTAGGTTAACGACTTGAAGACTTCATTGGGATTGTGAAGCCAGACCGATACTACTTCTCTTGTAGTTGTGTGATCTTATCTTGCTGTTTCTATCGTACGAGTACAATTGTAAAATTGGCTTGAGATTTATTTCTCCGATAGGAAAGATTGAAAAGTAGTCACAAACAAACTTCGTCTCATCGTTTGTGATTCCACATTATCTAGTTTCGCGATCATACTATTTAGATTATGGTGAAGTGATTGATAGAACTAGGATGTTCTTCGGGAATATAAATCTGGTTTATCAATTAGTTCTTGTTCGCCTTGATTTATCAAAAGACGAAACAAAAACTCTTGGGTATTTATGTGGGAGACAGATTTATTCAATCCTATAGACTTTTCTGTATGAGACGGATTTGTTTATCAAGTCTTCGACTTTGAGTCGTGGCAACTCTTGGTTGTGGGTGAGATCAACTAAGGGAATCAAGTGCGTAGTATCCTGCTGGGATCAGAGACGTAAGGAGCGCAACTGTACCTTGAATTAGTGTGAGATTTATTAGGGTTCAATTGCAGTCCAGTCGGAAGTTAATTGGTAGTAGGATAATATCTGTAGCAGTTTAATACAGTTTGGTGTTCAAACTGGACAAGGTCCCGGGGTTTTTATGCATTTGCAGTTTCCTCGTTAACAAAATTCTGGTGTCTGTGTTATTTCTTTCAGCATTATATTTTGTTATATAATTGAAATATCACAGGTTGTGTGTTAGATCAATCAATTAGAATATCCAACATTTGATTGTTGATTTACATTGATTGACACTTGGATATTGGTTTTTGGTACCATCCAAGTTATCTCTTTGGGACTTAATCAAGATTCGCAGATTTCCATTTTTTGAGTAAGAATTAAATCGAGAGATAGAGATATTATACTCTTTGATATACTTTACTCTAGATTGAGTCTGACTGTCTAGTTGATTCTTTAGAAAGTATATTGGAGTAAGTCATCTAAGATACCCAAACGAATTGTTGGGTCTGGTTGTTAGACCCCCGCATTTTCACTCATCCATGGAAACTTTGGAAAGTACTCTTTAAATTAGAACTTCTCCAGTGGTAGTTGTGTCATTCTATAATTTTGATTGAGTAACCTTATACTCGATGGCTCATGGAAAGGAGAAGACAAATATCGTTCAAAAATGGAAGAATAAAAATAGTTGTAGTTTTAATTTGTAATTAAAATTGTCACAAATAGGAAAAATTATTATTTATTTTAAAAAATGCTGATGAGGACGGTAGACATTCTCTATGTGAACCTCTAGAACAAGAGGTTGAGCAAGAGGATGTCTTCATAAAACTATGCCATGTCATTTACAGGTTGATCATAGAGGTCAAGACTGGAGAAAGATTTTAGGGATGTTGAATGTGTATCGTGCGCGTACGAAGATTTTTTTTTCTCACACACGTACCATTGGAAAAACTCTTATCCTTGTCCCTTGGGATAAAAAATAATTATGTAATTAACTTAAGAAAATATTAATTTTACAAGTTAAATTCAACTTACTTATCAGAACATTTTATTATCATAGAAAATTATTACCCATTTAACAAAGTTGCATCGCCTAATTTGTGAATGTTTCACTTCCGAATCAAAGTTTATTAAGGACAGTGATATTGCCTAATTTATGCATTGTGTCCTCATCATAGATCTCCGTGTATACAGTATTAATAGACATTGCCTATGTAACTAGGGTATTATCGAAGAGAAAAAATAAATTAAAGAGATGGGATCTAAATCTGTTCTTTTGCTCGTCTTGTTTTTTGTTGTGCTTTCATCTCCTCTGACATCAGCGCGAACTGACAAGGAAACTAGTGTAAGTATCGTCCTTCTTGTCTATTTTTCTTACCGATAAATAAGAATGTAGACGAACTTTGATTTTTTTTAATTAAAACTCTAAACTCCATACTTAACTCTATATTAACGCTTGATGGTTTTGGTGTTGTAGTTTCAATTGCGGAAGAATGTTGATACGACCACCACCACCACCATGTTATTGACAAGTGAAGATGCTAAACAGCCTCCAAGACCACATGTGGGAACCGGACGACAAGATCCTCAATATAATAAATGAACTGGACCAAAAAATTCTATTCATCCACTAAAACCTTGATTTGATACCGGATGTTTTCAGCAAGATAATCATATTTAGTCCTATTGTTATTTTTATAATATTTTTTTGAGACCGCTAGTTATATCTGTTTATTGCTCTTTTTATATGAATGGAGCCCGCTTGGACCCATCATTGGTATGATTAGATTTATTTATTTTTGAAGCATATTGGTATGATTAGATTCAATATATATATTATTTATTTTTTCGAAAAAGATACTAATTTTCAGTAACCGAGGATCATTAGCTGTTACAAAGTTGATATAATTTCTAATTTTCGTCATCATTTATTTATTTTTACATAAATTTCTTTTAATAAATTGTTTGTCCGCAATATTCATGCCTAAAATTAGTCATGATATATGTTAAATTTTTGTGAGAACTAAAGTCTCGATAAAAATTCCATATAAAAGAATCAGTTCCTTTTATTAAACACAGTCTCAATTTTACTGTGTGAATGATTCTACCCCAAAACCTAAAAATTATATATACTTAAGTTTCCAGGTTACTAATGACCTAAATTCAAACTCGTACATGTCAATTTTCTTTAAGGGTAGTGCAAATTAGATGGTTACTTTCATGGCATGAAATTGTGGACAATGTGATGCAGTGGATCCAATCTTCCTTGATTCATCTTTAAATGTGTAATTTATCGAACTTGACGTCCATGAATTATCTATATCTTTAAGAAATTTCCATCAAAATTAATATTAATGACAAACTTTTTATTGAAGTTTTTTTTTTTTGACTTTAAGGGTTAAGATTTTATTTCATAAAAGTGAACTGTAGACACAGTCAGCTGAGAATTACAATCCCAAAATGGGTCTTAATATCAATTCCCGAGTTAACCAGATTGGAATACAGCATTCCAGTTAAAAATCATGTCACTAAAACTGACATCTTTGAACCAAGAGTGTAGCTTTCCACATTGAAATACGAATCTCTTGATTTGAATTATTATCATAGCCTTGGTTCTATTTCTTTTCTTAGCCATCACCCTCCTATTTCTTTCATTCCATATAGCCCTACTTAATGCAAATGAAAAAAATGTACCAGACCTTTTTTGCCAGTTTTTTACAAGCTCCAGCATACCATTGCAGAATTTGATCTTTGAAGTTGTGCACCCAATCTGTATCCAGTGAAGCTGCAAAATACTCCAAAATGTGTCTGGAGAAAGGACACTGCAACATTATATGATTCACCTCGTCTTTTTCAGCATTGCAGAAGCAGCAGTTTGTTTCTTGAATTTCACAGCCTCTCCCGTTTAGGTTGTCTATTGTACGAATGGCATTTTGCACTACAAGCCAAACTAAAAGCTGAGTTTTTGGTGGAACTTTTTTATTCTGTACTTGCTTGTAATCTAGCATTGTCACTCTGTTGTTGCATGAGCCACTTATAACCTTCCTGAGATGAGTATCTTGATGCTAGGTTGTAGCTTATCGTGTCAGTTTCATTCTACGGTAAAGGAGGGTATCCAATTAAGCTTAAGAGGTTCAACAATTCAGCTCTGACCTCCTTATTAGGCTGCTGGTTAATTTCAAATTCCAAGCCCCATTTGTAATTAGATCAAATACTTTTGCATTATTGTATGAAGAAGCTTTAAATGCCTTTTTTTGAGTGAGATAGAAGGGAGTGTGAGATTTCCTTGGATCCTTCCAGAACGTAATGCCACTGCCATTACCAATTTGTACTTCAAAGTTCCAATGCACCAGCTCATTACCATTCTCAATTCCTTTCCAGAAGCCCCTCCCATAAGTGGAGTATATCTGTTTGAAAACACATCATCTTTGTGTGAGTCAGTTTTGTGTTGAATATTTTTTCTCCATAAAGCCTCCTTTTCCTGAGTATATCTCCAACTCCATTTGGCAATCAGAGCTTTGTTGGAAGCTCTAAGATTTCTTAATACTGGCCCTCCAAGATGCTTAGGTTTGCAAGCTCTTTCCCATCATATCCAGCATATTTTTCTTCTTTATGTTGTGGCTCCCCACAAAAAGTCTCTCATACATTTAATCATTCTTTTCTCAATTGAGACTGACATTTCAAAGAGACACATGATGTAAACTGGAAGGCTCGCAAGTGCACTATTAATTAGCTCAATTCTTTCTTATTTTGAAAGAAATCTTCTTTTCCATTTTGCTAGCTTTGATTGGAATTTGCCAATGATGCCTTCCAATATACTGGTTTGTTTCCTGCTAACCCCAAAAGCCATTCCAAGGTGTCTGAAAGGAAAATTCTCAATTTTTCATTTTAAGATTTTAGCTAAATCCTGAATTGGCTCTCAGCACCAATATTTATCATTGTGCCTTTTTTCAAATTTACTTTCAAGCCTGTAATAGCTTCATAAATTTGTGGAATCATACGAAGATTTTATACTTCTTCTTCTTTTGATTCCAAAAAAATGAGTGTGTCATCAGCAAACTGAAGGTGAGACACTTTGAGCTCATCTTTAATTCTGAAAACCGACCATTTTTATTTATTTATCTTTCTTCAACAGTCTTGTAAACACTTCTGCAATCAATATGAAGAGGAATGGTGATAATGAGTCACGCAGCTGTCTGAGTCCTTTATGATGTTTGAACTTATTTGTAGAACTGTCATTCACTAAAATGGAGGATTGTGTAAATGAGAGACATCAAAAAATCCAGTTCCTCCATTTTTCACCAAAACCAGCACTTTTTAGAAGCATATAATTTGAGTTTCCTCCCCTACATAGACTAAATTAGCAAAACCTCCTCTCGTCAATTGTTCCGTCCATTTTCCTGTTAGCTGAGTCAGCGAAAGTGACACCTGGAAAAGATAGACACGTGTTAAACATAGTACCCAAATTCCCTCATAACTAATATAATCCAACGGCTATAGATAAAGTCAAATAATCAATGGTGGATATTAACAATCATATTTCCATCTCCAAGATGATAAATACACCATGACAGCCGCCACCAACAGGAGAATCATCGTCTTCTCCTTTTATTGTATTTCTTATTCTCAATCACCACCAATATTCTCCGCAACTTACTCCCTAGATTAATGGCATCATCTTTCTCTTTGGGGTTTCTTATATATGTAAATCTTCAATTCAATATTTTTAGAATTTCTCAATTCAAACGATTAGTCCCATTTCAGTAGCCTCCAATTTATCTACAAACCCTAGGATTAAAATTTGATACTTATGTGATTTGTTATCAATTGCTGAAATTTCTTAGCTTCTGAAAAAGCGAGAGTTTAACAACCACACCCAATATTTCGCTTAGCAGTATGTATGGACTAACTCCAATATACTTTCAAGACAATTAACTAGACAAACAGACCCAATCTTAAGAAAAGTATATCAAAGAGTTATATCTATATTTCTCAATTAAATCCGCAATCAAACAAATAGGAATTTGCGAGCCCGATTGAATATAAGAAATAACTTGGACGGTATCAAAAACCAATATCCAAGTGTCAATCAATTTAATCAAAAACCAAATGTTGGATTCATAATTGATTGAACTTACGCACAACCTGTGATATTTTAATTATATAGAAAATATAATGCGTAAAAGAAATAACACAAACACCAGAAGTTTTGTTAAAGAGGAAACCGCAAATGCAGAAAAACCCCGAGACCTAGTCCATATTTGAATATCATACTGTATTAAGCCGCTACAGACATTATCCTACTCCAAGTTAACTTCGGTCTGGAATATAGTTGAGCCCTAACCAATCTCACACTGATCAAGGTACAGTTGCGCTCCTTACATCTCTGAACCCCAGCAGGATTCTACGCACTTGATTCCCTTAGATGATCTCGCCCACAACCAAGAGTTGCTACGACCAAAAGTCGAAGACTTGATAAACCAATATGTCTCACACAGAAAAGTCTATTGATATTGATAAATATGTCTCCCATAGAAAAACCTATGAGTTTCGTTCCATCTTGTGATAAATCAAGGTGCACAGGAACCAATTGATAAAGCAAACTTATATTCCCAAAGAACAACCAAGTATTATCAATCACCTCACAATAATCATAATCGTATGGAAGCGAAACAAGATATTGTGGAATCACAGACGATGAGACGAAGATGTTTGTGAATTCTTTTAATCTTACCTATCGGAGATAAATCTCAAGCAATATTAGCAAAGATAATACTCAATCACGATAATAGAAGTAAGATCAGAACATGCAACTATAGAGAAAATAGTTGGGTCTGGCTTCACAATCCCAACGAAGTCTTTTAGTCTTTACCCTATAGGGTTTTGGAATAAACCTAAGGTTAAAGGAGAATCGACACTAGTCGCAACTAGTATCACACAGGAGGTGTGGGGATTAGGTTTCCTAGTTGCTAGAGTTTTCCCTTATAGTCAAATCAGGGTTTGATAGCTTTGGAACAAAGCAATCAATATTCATCGTTAGATGAAACCTGATATAAGAGTCAATCTAAGTTTGCTTGAAACCGAAGCAATATCTCTCCACCTAGATGAACTTAGCTTGTTACACACAAAAGAAATGTACTTTCATTTAGATATGGGTAACCATACCTAAATGTGTACACTAGGTTGGCTCAACAATAGTTAACCGAAGTTAGCCATATGAGCATTTTCATATCAACCTTATTCATCTTAATCACAACTAGTTCAAATTACTAAAATGAAACTAGTTATAGAGTTGTTCAATTGCTATATTCTCATAGAAATATACAAGAACATAATTGAAGCAAAATCGGTTTGATTCACTCAAATCAATTCATGAACATTATAGACACGGTTTGCAAGTGATTGCATTCCTTATTACATAAATATATTTTTTCATGTCACAACCGATTCTAGAACTTTAACCCGCTCAAGTATGCAAACGGGTACGCATACTTAAGTAGCCGGGCTTGGATTGTGTCCGACAGAACGTGTACGGGTACGCATACTACCACACATCCAAAATAACAGTTGAATTAGTACGCGCACGGGTACGCTTACAATAGTTCCAGGACTTCAACTGAGTTCCCGATTATGCATACGGGTACGCATACCAAGGCTCCCGGAATTTACCTGACCTTTCCAGTACGCATACGGGTATGCATACAAAACCGGTCTTTGATCACCATATATACAAGTATGCATACTATTCCTACAATCCAATGGTGGTTAACTGTTATAAACTCTATTTCAACCATTGAAACATTCTTAGAGGATGACAATAATTGTTTTCACGAACTATTAGCATCAAAGCAATTTTCAAGTTATTGAAATAATTATTACGAAACATTCCAAGTCTAATCAAATGATTGTATCATACAAATCATGTAAGATGTTACCAGGCGATTTTCACATGATCATCTTTTGAATTTCGTCAAGAATATAAGATGAACTTGGTCGAAGAGAAATCTTACCAACACATATTTCGAGAAATATGTAAGCGAGTTAAACTTAGCTCGAAATATCAAATGTGTATAATCGAATACTATATAGCATACGACTTTTGTCTCAATATAGGAGATAGAGTAGAATTTCGAGTGATAGATGAGTTTCAGTCTCCACATACCTTTTGTTGATGAAATTCCATAAGCTCTCCTTAGTAGTTCTTCGTCTTCAATTGATGAACGCCGTGAAGTCTAAAGCTCAACTACACAATCTATCATAGTCTGAGACATAGCTATAAGTAGACTAGAAATCAAGACTTATAGTTTTGATCACTAACATTGACAAACAAGCTTGAGATAGAAACGCTTGCGAGTTTGACCGAGCAGTGCTCTAACAGTTTCAATTCAAATATACAGACTCAATAAACCAATTGGAACCTGGTTTATGATTATTAAAGAAGATTTTTGATATGTAATTACTATTTGTTTAAGGTTTTTAAAATCAATAGTGGGTGACCTAGAGGTGAAGACATTTTGGGGAAAATTTATAGAAAGAGAGAATGTATATGTTATAATTTGGGTTTGATCGATCAATTAAGATAACATTTAATAAATGAATCTGGCAGTGATGGCGTAAGGTCCAGTGGTATGGTAGAGAGATAGAGGAGGAAGAATTGTGAGTAAATTTGCCATTAGGGTTGATGGGGATTTTTGTACAAGGAAGACTTCTAAGTTAAGGTTGACGGGAATTCTTGTTAATTTAGTTAAGGGTTTATATGTTTACTTAAATTTTTTGCTAAATAGATAATGCACGGATAGGTATTGATGCGAATCAAGTTCTAAATCTCTGGATTACAGTAATATTTAGGTGGCCACTTGATGTGTTTGTAGCAGTGATAACTTTCTATTTTAGCTTGGTGGTTATGAAATTTTGTTCTTGGTGGAGACGTGTTAATGGTATTGCAGGTTTTTGTGGAGGTGGAGTATATTACAGTGAAGCTGGTGGAGGTGTCGCCGGTAGAATAAAAGAGAGATATGAGGGAAGAAGACGACCGTATATGAGAGGGTATTTTGGGAAACTGAAGGTCAACGTGTATATTTTAGTCTACCCGTACAAATATGGTGACTCAGCTAACTGGCCTTGGACTGAATATGTAACAAAAGGAGGTTTTGCTAAATTAATCTTTGTAGGAGAGGTAACTCAAATTATAATCTTCTCCAGGGGAGGTAACACAAATTACCCCTTCACAAAATTTTACCGTTCATAGAAATTTTTATGATCAAGATTGATTATCTCCTTTAGATTAACCTGCAATTTATCAAAAACTACTGCACATTTAGACTTCCATACCATCCATATGCTAAAACAGATAAATCATAAAGATTTTTGAAAGGAAACACAGTGAAAATTAGCATTAGAACAATTACTAATCCAAATATCAAAATTAGCATTGAAAACAAGAGCTAACAGATTCTTATCTAGAAAAAACCATATTCTATGTACTACCGGACATACATTAAAACATGTTGAAAAGTTTCATCAACAACACCATAGAGAGGACAAGATATATCTACATTATAGGAGTGTCTTCCTATTCTTTCTCTCACACTAATACAGTTCTGAATATATTTCAACATTAAATATAAGACTTTAGGTGGAGAATTATATATCCCAAAAAACTTTTTCCAAGGAAAAATATTATGGTTAACAATAATATATATTGTTCTGACCACTATCTTTAATTGTATTGTAGGTTGTCTTAACAGAGAAATGTCAATTTCTATTTCTAATCCATCTAATCTTATCTTGTCCATGACGAGGTATTCTAATCGTGCATATAAGATCAGTTATACTACTGCCAAATATAGCATTCGATATACTAACATCCACCATTTAGTGTCAGTGTCAATTAGTCGGTTCATAATTTGCAGATTCTTGGAGTTCCGAGTAAGAATTATAGCCAGGTACCTAAACATCTTTCCAAATATGCATATTTTCACCAGTGTCAATTTCCAAAAATAGTTTTGTCTAACCTTGAGTAATTCCCATTCATACTCAAGATCCATTTGCACTAATTCCATCCTTAATAAGATTTTCACTAGGAAAATATTTATGTTTAAGCACCTGGGACCATAAAGATTGAGAGTCGGTCACCATTCTCCAAGCTAACTTAGGTGGAAGAGTTTTATTGAAAATATCTGCTTCATTATATTGAGACCTTCAGAAGTCTTTGAAGCAGCAATGGAGTCCTTTTTTTATGTATCCACCTTTAGAGTGAGCTTCATTCTCCCACCAAAATCTTCTTTTCATAACATCTATTTTGTCATTTGATATTTTTTGGCATATGAAACACATCCATCTGGTGTATAGCCAAAGATCCTAAAGTAGTTTGAGCCAAAGTAGTGTTACATGCATGGCTTAGTCATTTTGATTTCTAGTTTTCTTATCTTGCATCAAAATTATCTAATAGATAACCAAAAGACTCCATCTTGTTTTCTTGAAGTAGAAGAAGCATTCCCAAATATTTATCCTGCAAACTAATTCTTTTGATTTTCAAAATATTAGTAATAGCATCCTTAATCAAGTCATGAGTATTGGGTGTGAAATTTATTCCATACTTTTCATAGTTAATGGATTGACTCTGAGACATCATTGAGATTGGTAGTAATATTATTAAGTGTTTGTACCTCAATAGGACTACCCGCAGAAGATATAAGGCAGTCATATGCAAGAAAAATATGACTGGAGTTGTTAAAGACTTTTAAGCCATGAATCATATTGTCAGATTAAGCATGCATCAACACTCTAGAATGAACATCGATATAAAGTATATATAGATAAGATGACATAGAGGGATAAAAAAACTTTACCTGGAGAACCATTCGCCATTATATGTAGAAGTAAATACTCATGAAATACATTGATGCGCCATACTGAAAAAATCCTCATGGAAACCTAACTGAATGAGAAAAGTTCACTATATCCTATCGAATGTCGTAGACGAGCAAGAAACCCTTTCTTAGATTTAGTTTTCTTCATGATATCCACCAAATTATGCGCAATGATTGTATTGTCAGTCATAACTCTATTTTGAAGAAAAGTTGCTTGATATTGGGGATACAAGCTTGTTGAGAATGAGTTTCAATAAAAATTCCATGATTTTGGATATGATATTAAATGAGTCAGAAAATCAGCTGCAGTCTTGGGACAAGTTATTTTTTGTATCAAAGTTGGGAAATCGTGAATCGACTCTTTAAGAATATGCTTTGAATGGAAAAATGCTCGTCTTAATAGTGTTATATCTACAATATTCCAAAATTTCTAGTAAAAACCAGGCGGGGGACCATCTGGTACTGCAGAGATCCATGATTGCATCATAAAAATAACTTTTTCAATCTTATTGGCATCAGGTATTCTAAATGTCACTAATGCAAGCAGGAATGTGATTCATAAAATCAGGATTAACATCATGATTAGAAGACTTACTCATTCGAGCAAAATGATCTAACGGGTTGCCATCTATTTGACATCTTTCGGTGAGCTAACTACATATATAGTCTTGGATTACTTCAATTTGAGTTCTCTTCGTCCTTTAGCTTGCTATAGCATGAAAATATCCTGCATTTTTATCATTGTATATAAAATCATCATCTTTAGCTCCCTGATTCCAAAAATCATGGTTAACCTTATTCCAATGTTCTAGTTATTGTTGAAGAATAACCAATCTACCATCATTTTTTTCAATAATGCCTTAATTATGAAGATTTTTCAGTTGTATTTTTATATCTCAAATTTGAGTTTGAATATGAGCAAAAGTATGGATATTCCAGGGTTTTAGTTCACTTTTCACATCTCGTAGAGATTTTTTGTGTTTACAGTATAAGATCCTAGTAATCTACATTGCCAGAAATTTCAGACTATTTTTCTACATTTAGGATCCCTAAGCCAACACTTATTAAATTTGATGCTACTACTTTTTTTTTCTTCTTGTGCTCGTATTATCTAAGATTGTTAGAGGAGGTTACTAAGATTGCTTGGAGGTGTACCAAAATCCGTGTAGAGCAAAATAGTTCCAAGCATTGGATTGGTACGACCCAAGCAAATCGGTAATTCTTATACCAATATAATGGTTTTAAAGATGAATCACTTCAGTCATGTACTGTCTACTTGGCCAATCTGATGCAAAGAAATATGATTTTACACATGCATATCGCGGTACGCGGTCACACTAAATCCGAAGGGATAAGATCAGTTGATGTGATTAAATTGGCTATCTAGCACTTTCGTGGGGATTTGATTCATTTAAAGCAATAATCTTCCTGGAGTATTTTTCTTATAATTTTTTTTTGAACAACAAGATAATTCAGGTGGCTCATTTGGGGTCACATGTCCAGTTTTGGATCAAAACATTGGATTTTGAGCTACGACACCAATTTTATCCACGAGTCACAAGTTCAGTCATACAAAAAAAAACTAACGGATGATGTCGAATTTCGATCAGGACTCATGAGATCGATTGATATTCCGGCTATTTGAAGCAAATTTTGAGCCACAAGGAAAACTTTGAGAGTTGAGGCAGATTTTATGCCACATTGCCCGTTGTGGGTTTTGTAGAAAATTTTGGGTCATAATTGAATACTGGATTTGGGTACTTGGTGTAAATTTTCGGATCACAAAAGGTTTTTTTTTCTTTTGTTAATCTTGATCAAAATTTTGGGAACGATGTAGATTTTATCCACCAGATAATCTTTAGCGATGCACCGTAAATTTAAGGTCATGTGTACATGATAAAATTTAGGAAACACGAAAGATTTTAAATTATAGAGCAGAGTTGGATGACATGTTAAACTTGTTTTCTACGTATGTTATATAGGGAAGTCTAGTAAATTTTATCATGTTAAACTTAGAACCCTATTATTGGGGATTATATACAATTAGAATCTAGGGGCTTAATGCGCTTTAGATAGCCAAAATATGGATAGGGGGAGATGTTAAGTGATTCAAAAGTCAGATTTACCCCTCCCTAATGAATCAATTTTAAAATCAAACCTTACATAATCAAAACCTAATTTTAATTCAAAACCAAAAATCAAAACCATTTTATTTTCTCTCTTCTTCTCAAAAACACTCTCCAAAACCTAATAATATCTCCTTTTCTTCTCCATTGATTTTTGAAGCAGCTCAACGAGATTCGATTCTCAAGTTCATTCTCAAGATAGCATCAAGATCAAGAGTGACAAGATCCGGTCGATGGAACCCTGATTCTGAAATATGGCAAGTTATTGATGTTCCTTTTAATGGAGATATGGTGAACCAATTTGTTCAAACACCTGTGAATCCTCCACAAATAACTCATACTAGGTAAGAATTGGGAAACCCATCAGTTATTTTACCATTAGATTAAAAAAATAGGCTCGATTGATGATTTTAGGGTTTTCAAAAATGATTTTTGATGCGTTTACGGCTCGGATATCATATTTTTCAGGCCGTAATGTATACCTAACGGTTGGGACATCAAGAACTCCCGGCCGTTAACGTCTTACATGGTTAGGAAAATTCGAAATCCCAACCGTGAAATATTTTACGGATGAGACTTTCCCAATCGCAAGTTGGCATGTGTTTACAGAAAAAATTGGGTGATGATTGTTTTCGGCTGGGAATTTCCTCACCGTAACCGAAATTTCATAACAATTATTTATATTTCCTAGCCGATACTATGTTTACGGTTAGGTGGAGTCACACTTCCTGGCCGCAATTGTGTCAAACGGATGGGTCGTCTGCATGTTTCTTTGCCGAGACTATATTTACGGTTAGGAAGTCTCACATTTCCCAGCCGATATTATGTAATACAGATGGCTTGCCTGTTGGTTCCTAACCTTAACTGTATAACTCTAAGTGAATTGGTCATATCTTCTGATATGTTTTTCACCAGTTTTAGGAACCCTGAAAAGGAGAAAGAAGCCCAAGAACTACCAATGTGTGATATTTCTACGATGATGGTACATATGCTAAGTATATGATTCTTTTTTTTTGTATACGTTTCTCAAATTATGTATCACTGATTGAAGGGTGTGAAAATATGTCAAGCGAGCGAAGTGGATGGTCAGGGGACTGATCCGTAACATTGAGGAGGTTTTATATTTGGATTGCGTCCAACAAAGAAACACTGCTTTTCAGGCTTCAGGAGTTACATAATCAAATGAAGGATGATTTCCATACTAACGACGAGGTTCCAAACTCCCCACAGTTCTTCATCATCATCTTATGTCATTTCAGCTTTTTATTATGCAGACTTACTTTTAGTATGTTTTAGGTTATGGATTTGGGCGATTTGATTGTTTTAAGTAATGGGATATTAATCTACCTTGAATGAGTGGATATTAGTGTTTTAATTCATCAGATTCATGTCTAAGTATATAGAGTGAAATCTGATACTGGCAATCTAGGGTAACTTACAACTAGGATCACCAGCTGTAAATATGTATTACGGCTAGAATTACCAGACGTAAATTTATTTTACGGGTAGAATTACCAGCCGTAAATCTGGCACTACCCAGAAATACGGATAAGATTTCAAGCCATAATTTTATTCACGGTTAGGTCTTTCAACCGTAATTCTGTGAAAAGATTATTTACCAGTTCATTGGGTCATTAGGGGTAGGATTTCTAGCCGTAATTTTATTCACGGTTAGGTCTTTCAGCTGTAATTTAGCGAAAATCTTATTTACCAGTTCATTGGGTCGTTACGGATAGATCGTGTCGGCTTACAACCTAGCCGCAAGCACCTCTAAATAACCACTATCCTTGGTTTTGTAAACATATGATAAGAGTAAATTAGATTGTTCATTTATATGAGTGATTCAAAATAAAAGATTCACATCACATTCTTATCATATTATCATTTTAATCACCACCCTTCAAAAAACATTGTTATCATATTATCACTAACCTTCACACCGCATTTACTCACAGTCATCCTCATCGGAAGTCATTAGTAGACAAGGGCCATCCCTCGATAACTATAATTCCTCCCACAATTGAAATTTTTCTTCGAACCTAGTAAACCAACCCAATGATATTTCGTTGTCACCACCGTCTCCCCTCCTTAATGGAGGTAATGGGCATTCTTGTTTCAATCGGAGGCCGATATAATGGTTCATGTTCACAAACCCCATGATGACTATCTTTGTTGATTCTTCTTCGGTAAAAATACGTCTTGTTGGTGCGCATGTAACACTATGTCCATAGGAGATGGAATGAATAAAGCAATGGAATGAATTGGTGAGTAGATAGCCACATATTGGAATTCTCATCCAATATTCACTTGTCAATGTAGTGTTGCCCCTTAAACGCCTGTTCAAATGCTTGGAACTTCTCATTTAGCACCGCCACCGTTTCATCTCTTTCGAATCTCATCATTGTCTTGTAGAAATCGGGGAAACCACGTAATTCAAGCAAACATTTTCCCCTTACATAAGTAGTTTGGTCTATATTTCAATCTTTTGCATCATCAAAGAGTCTAAGTTGATCTACGAACACATGGTAACCACGATTTCCGTTGCCCTCAACATCGTTGGTGGACTTGACGTACTCATGAACAAAATGTGAAAGTGCATGTAATTTTTGTATATTGCGTGAAAAAGCGGGGATCTAACAACCACACCCAGTATTTCGTTCGGAAATCTGAATGGAAAAACTCCAATATACTTTCAAGAGAATCAACTAAATAATCAGACTCAATCTATAGAAAAGTATATCAAAGAGTTATATCTTTATTTCTCAATTCAATCTGCAATCAAAAAAATAGGAATTTGCGATCCTGATTGAATAAGAGAAATAACTTGGACGGTATCACAAACCAATATCCAAGTGTCGATCAATTCAATCAACAACCCAAAGGTCGGATTCAAGAACTGATTGAACTTAACGCACAACCTATGATATTTCTATTATATAAAAAAATATAATTCGGAAAATAAATAACACAGACACCAAAAATTTTATTAACGGGGAAACCGCAAATGCAGAAAACCCCAGGGACCTAGTCCATCTTTGAACACCACATTATATTAAGCCTCTACAAATACTAGCCCACTACTAATGAACTTCGGACTGGAATGTAGTTGATCCCTAACCAATCTCACACTGATCAAGGTACAGTTGCGCTCCTTACGTCTCTGAGACCTAGCAGGATTCTGCGCACTTGATTCCCTTAGCTAATCTCACCCACAACTAAGAGTTGCTACGACCCAAAGTCGAAGACTTGATAAACAAATATATCCTACACAAAAAAGTATATTGGAATAGATAAATCTGTCTCCCATAGAAATACCTATGAGTTTTGTTCTGTCTTATGATAAATCAAGGTCCGAAGGAATCAATTGATAAACCAGACTTATACTCCCGAAGAACATCCAAGTATTATCTATCACATCACAATAATCTTAATCGTATGGAAGCGAAACAAGATATTATGGAATCACAAACGATGAGACGAAGATGTTTGTGACTACTTTTAATCTTACCTATCGGAGATAAATCTCAAGCAAATCTTAGCAAAGATAATACTTAATCACGATAGTATAAATATGATCAGAACACGCAACTACAAGGAAAATAGTTGGGTCTGGCTTCCAAATCCCAATGAAGTCTTCAAGTCGTTAACCTATAGGTTTTCATGAAAAACCTAAGGTTAAAGGAGAATAGACTCTAGTCGCAACTAGTATCACACAGAAGGTGTGGGGATTAGGTTTCCCAGTTGCTAGAGTTCTCCCTTATATAGTTTTAAAATCAAGGTTTGCAATCTAAGTTACCTTGGTAACAAAGCATTCAATATTCACCGTTAGATGAAAACATGATTAGACTCAAGCTAATATCTTTCAATCGTTAGATCGAACTTAGATTGTTACACACAAATGAAATTTACCTTCATTTAGGTTTGAGTAACCGTACCTAAACGTGTACACTAGGTTGGCTCAACAGTAGCTAACCGAAGTTAGATATACGAACACTCTCATATCAACCTTATTCATCTTTACCACAACTAGTTCAAATGACTCAAATGAAACTAGTTATAGAGTTGTTCAGTTGCTATATTCTTATAGAAGTATACAAGAACAGAATTGAAGCAAAATCGGTTTGATTCACTCGAATCATATCATGAAAATTATAGCCACGGTTTGCATATAATGCATTTGTTAGAGTATTGCTCGGTCGAACTCGCATGCGTTGTTATCTCAAGCATGTTTGTCAATGTTAGTGGTCAAAACTATAAGTCTTTATTTCTAGTCTACTATAGCTAAGTCTCGGACTAGGAAAAGTGTAGTTGAGCTCAAGGACTTCATGGCGATTCATCATACAAGAAGAAGAACTACTCAAGGAACCGGTGTAACTTCTCGACAAAAAGGTATGTGAAGACTTGAACTCATTTGTCACTCAAAAGTCTATCTACTCTATCTCCTACTTCTCGAGCCGAGTATAACTCGCATATCCATATCTCCAAATATGTGTTGGTAAGCGTTCCGATTCGACCATGTTTATCTTTGCCTAGTGACGAAAGTCATGATATGTTTCAATTACTTTGAAGAGAAATGGTGTAACAACTACATAACTCCTCTAAGAATGTTTCAATGGTTGGAATGAGAGTTTAGATTACATAACCAATGATGGACATAAGTATTGTTGTGGAAACACATATGTGCATAAGTCCTATTCCTTGAACCAAATTTTGCGAACTTTGTTGATCAAGAGAAACCAGAAGAATGGGTTGTTGCCAAGTCCGTGAACTGCCGAACTTCTCATCCCGAGAAATTCTGTTGGAGTTGAGAAACTTGTTACGTGAGTACCAGTCCGCGAGCCCAGTCCGAGAACCGGCGGAAAGTCTTTGCAGAGATTTTCTTCTGGAGTTTGTAAAATCTGCCCGGTTGCTTAAGTCCGCGAACCTAGTGTGCGAACTTAAGAAGGTTATATATCTGAAGATGATTTCTGAACCTAAACTTATAAAGACTAAGGAATGAAAATTGCAAACCGTGGCTATAAAGTTCATGAACCGATTCAAGTGAATCAAATCATCTTTGCTTCAATTGTGTCTTGTGTAGTATATATGATTTCCTTGCAATTGAACAACTCTCTAACTAGTTCATCTGAGTCACTTGAACTAGTTATGGTGAAGAAGAATATGGTTGGTATGAAATGCTCATATGGCTAACCTTTTGTTTAACTATTGTTGAACCAACAATGTACACATTTGGGTACAGTTAACAAACCTAGAAGCGTGCATTTCATTTGTGTATAGAAATCTAAGTTTTCGATCTAACTGTTGAGAAATATTAGCTTGAATGTAAATCGGGTTTTCATCTAACGATGGATAATGTTTGCTTTGTGACCAAGGCGAAACCCTGATTTGAAAGACTATATAAGGAGACATCTAGCAACTCTGCAAAACTAATCCCCACACCTCACGTGTGATACTAGTTTGCGTGCTAGAGTCGTTTCTCCTTTAACCTTTGGTTTGCTTCTTCTAAAACTAGGTAAACGACTTAAAGACTTCATTGGGATTGTGAAGCCATACCGATACTACTGTTATCGTAGTTGTGTGATCTGATCTTGCATCTTCTATCGTACGAGTACAATCATCTTGATTGGCTTGAGATTAATATCTCCGATAGGCAAGATATAAAAAGTAGTCACAAACATCTTCGTCTCATTGTTTGTGATTCCGCAATATCTTGTTTCTCTACCATACAATTAAGATTGTTGTGAGGTGATTGATTTATCTAGGCTGTTCTTCAGGAATATAAGACCGGATTATCAATTGGTTCCTGTTCACCTTGATTATTATCAAAAGACGGAACAAACACTTTAGGGTTTTTCTGTGGGAAACAGATTGATCCTTTGGTTGACTTGTTTGTGTGAGACAGATTTTTTTATTGTCAAAGCCTGCGATTTTGGGTCGTAGCAACTTTTAGTTGTGGGTGAGATCAGCTAAGGGAATCAAGTGCGCAGTATCCTGCTGAGATCAGAGGCGTATGTAGTACAACTGTACCTTGGATCAGTGGGAGATTGATTGGGGTTCAACTACAGTCCAGTCCGAAGTTAGCTTGGAGTAGGCTAGTGTCTGTAGCGTCTTAATACAGTGTTTGTTCAATCTGGACTAGGTCCCGGGGCTTTTCTGCATTTGCGGTTTCCTCGTTAACAAAATTTCTGGTGTCTGTGTTATTTCAGTTTCCGCATTATATTGTTTTATCTTTATAATTGAAATAATACAGGTTGTGCGTTAGATCATCAATTAGAGTAATCAACCTTTGGTTGTTGATTGTCATTGATTGATCCTTGGATATTGGTCTTTTGTACCATCCAAGTTATTCTTTGTGTTTGATTAAAGACTCGCTGATTTCTATTAGCTCGAGTAAATCAAAACAAGAGAGAGATATTAACTCATTGGGATACTTTTACCTAAATTGAGTCTGACTGTCTAGTTGATTCTCTAGAAAGTATTTCGGAGTTAGTCCATACATATTTCTAAGCGAAATATTGGGTGGTGTTGTTAGACCCTTGCTTTTTCAATTGGTATCAGAGCAGGAAACACGTTTAAGACCTTACAAGTTTGTGTTTGTATCGATCTGACTCTATGGACGATAAGTACATCTATGATAACACAACACCAGTTCAGAGCTACTCACGTGAGTCTCAAAGGGTTGAAACTTCTGAGAAAAACTCAAAGACTTATCCATTGACTGAATCTACTTTCGACTGGAAAAAATCTCTTGAGGAACAGTTGGATGATCTTTCAGATGATAGTGATTCAGAATAAGAACAAAGTATTGATGAGGAAGTTTCTCAATATATCAAGCTGTTTGATCGTGCCTTGAAAGAAAAGAAGTCAACAACCTGCTTGAGTAAATACATGGGTCCTCTTTGTCAAGAAAACAGAAAGTTGGGAAAACTCTTTAAAGGATATGATGGTGGATATAAACTCTTACAATCTATCGTTAAAGATCGTGAACAAGATGTATGCACAAAAAAATCTGAATGTGATAATCTTTTTCGAAATATCTTCGTGTTGAAAGAAATACTTGCAGAAACTGAAGCAAGATATGACTCTCAACAAAAGCGTTTTAGCGACAAAGAGCGCAGTCTTCTCGCCAAAGAAAAATCCTTGGAGACTGAGCTTGCAGCTGCTCTTAACAAAGTAAAATCACTGGAAGAGAGTCTGAGTAGATTCAATTCTAGATCTACAAAATTATCTTCTATGCTTGGAGCACGTAAAGAACACCGTGATACACGTGGTCTGGTCTATAAAGGAATAGACGCTCCAAAAAGTAGTAAGATCAACTTTGTTAAAGCTAGTGATAATTCTCCATGTGAAAAACCTTTAGCAGCTTGCAATGGTCCCAAAAACAAGAATTCTGCTCCTTTTAAATCTTCTCAAAAGAGAATGGTTAAAAATAATTCCTTTAACTGCTATTACTGCGGGAATAAAGGACATTCTGGGCGTAGATGTTGTTCTCGGTTGAGGAATGAAAAGCTTCATAACATTGTTACTTGGATGTCTAAAGAAATCATTCAACCGGTTTCATACATTGTTGGAAAAGGCATTCTAAACACTCAAGGAATGTACTGTGATAATTGTATGTTCAAAACAAAAAATGCCTACAATGGAAGAAGGAAGAGTACCAAAAGGGTGACTGACCCTGCAAGAAGAAAAAGGCATAGGAGAAAGAAAGAAAAGTTGAGTTCCTCATCTCTCCTTGAAGAAAGCTGCAAATCCAAGACTTCCACTCCAGACTTCTTGCATATCAACAACCGGGTCTCAGATCTAAAAATCAGTGTAAACAGACTCAAACGGAGCATCAAGAAAACATGGAAAACAGTTGATTCAGGTACTTCTAACCTTTTTCTTGATAAAACTTCTTCAGCTATGAAAAGTAATGTCTCTCTAAATATCCTTGATAAAGGAAAAGAAGAAGTGAATATTGATGAGCAAGATGCTCATCTTAGCACACCATGACTGCATAAGGTCGCATCCTTCTTTTAATAAAGAAGGATGCTCTTTGTTCTCAAGATGCTCATCTTGAGAAGCTAGAAGGAGTGTATTACGTTGTTGCTTAAAGTTTCTCTAGATTTTTCCCCATCCCTTCACTAAGTGCCACTTGACAACACTTTTTTGGTCTTCTTTGCTTCTCCTTTTTCCTTGGTGTCACATGTGTTTTGACCACAAGCACACGTACCGGAAACACACGAACTCCATGGTTCCTAGGGTTTTTTGGAATACCTTATAAATATTGGGTTTCATAAGGTCAGAAGATTCTATTGATTTTTTTTTATGCACAATGGATGGAAGCAACAAGATTGTTGAAGTCGAGCATGGCAAAACCAGTTAGTTGATTGACGTCTCCATAACATGCTTTCATGCAGTTGATCATGAAAACAACCTATCGGTTGAGATGTCTTGACAACTGGTAGGAAATCTTCTTTAAGACTTTGAAGTAGTACGAGAACATCTCGGGATTGCAACAAGAAATCTTGTTTTCTGACAGATAAACTAAAGAAGGTGATGCGTGTCATAACCACAACAAACTAATTAATATTTTTCCACCTAATTAATAAGTAATATAGTGTAGTCAAGTTCGCTCCCACGAGGAGCAAGAGGTTTTAGTTGTTTAGTTGTCACAAAAAGGGGGGATTTGTTTTAGATTTTAAAAACGAAAGAAAGTAATTAAAAGTTTAAGTTAAAATCAATAAGAGAGATTAGATCAAGGAATCCTTCTTCGTTGCAAAACAATGATTCAAGTTATGTTCTTTTCCACTTTTTATTAGTCATAGATTATCACCAACCGTAGGTAAAGCAGCTAACTCAGTGTTAAACCCCTAAATCCCTAGTATCACCGGATACGGAAGTTCTCGACTACCGGATTCTATTCACCAAACCACCTAGTAGTAGCTCACTCAAGATGTAATTTAGTTAAACGCATTAAGATTTATGAATTTATTAGGTTGATATTAGTAGTTAGACTCTTAGCTCAAGGTCTACTTTCTAACGTTGTTTCCACACACAATTGCTCCACGGAATCCCTCCGTAAGGTCTCGTGTTTGCTACTTATGTAAAGAGTCAAGAAACGATTACTTATCCCCTAACTTTCACTAGCTTTAGATCAATTAACAAATCAATTTAGTAGGCCTCCTAAACAATCTATCAATCAACCATGAATGTATAAACATTCCTATTAGTAAAAACAAACGATAATCATGCGAAAAACTTCAAAGTAGATTTAAAAACAAAACTCAAAACATGTTAAGAACTAGGAATTCATCCTCAATCAATAAGATTATTAGCTACTCATGTTTTTGAAATTCACACAAATAATTAAAGGGAGAATTTTTTAAAGTTCACACAAATAATTAAAAGAAGAATTTTAAAAGCAAGCAAAAACACAAGTGTTGTGTGTGTAGAGAGGTATGTAAAAATGTGTGGAGAACTTCTCTATTTATAAGCTTCAATATCCTTGCAATCCTCTTAGGAATAGAATCCCTTTCCTTTTGTAACTCAAATTCCAAATCCTTGTCTTTGTAAAACTCTTCCACCTTCTCCTTCCGAATTCAAGCCCAAATCCTCAAACCCATTCCAAATCTAGGTCTTCACACCCCATGAGAGAAACTCATACAAAAATCTATTATTTTGGTCGCCGGGAAAATCCTGAAATAACTGGAATTCGGCCGGAAAAGTCATCGGTGTCCACCTGAGTATCACTGATGGTCACCGGATATACTTCTCCGTCGACGGAATATTCCGTCACGGTGCCGTTTAAGTTAACAGTCAAACTAACGGTCATCGTCAGTCAATCGGGTCAAAGGAAGGGATGTCAACCGAGTCAGTTATCGAGTCAGCTTCTAACTCGGCTGACTGGTCTGAGACAAGCGAGATGGATCGGTCACTGAGTTGACTCATCAGAGGGAAGATTTAGACAGAGTTTCCTCTGTTTCAGGTGTATTCCCAGGCCAAGTTCAGGCCATTACTTCTGGTCTTCATCCTGTGACAATCCTATCATTCATCTAGTTAATTTCAAGCACATTCATTCAACCAGTTGTTGTATTTTAGCTGCAATTCATATAACTTCAGCACCAACAACATTCGCCATCTCAGTCAAGAACTGTACCTAAATCTTCATCAAATCAACAATTCGATCCATCATAATCTTCAATAACAACAACCACTTCCCATGGATATATCTTCTTCACTCGAATTTGCTGTCTGTAATTCAACCATTAAAACCCCTAATTAATTCCGACAGCAGCAACCAACTCGATTCATAGCTACAAGCCCATCTCTGATTCTTCTTCAAATTTCACTTCGATCTCCTCCATCAATCACAAACCCATCTTTTGATTTGAACCATTCATTCTCAATTGGAACCCTAATTTCATTTCAATATTTAGCTGAATACATTCACAACAACCTTCAAAATGAATTACCACCAG
The DNA here is from genome assembly GCF_003573695.1 of Papaver somniferum. Classification (NCBI taxonomy): domain Eukaryota; kingdom Viridiplantae; phylum Streptophyta; class Magnoliopsida; order Ranunculales; family Papaveraceae; genus Papaver; species Papaver somniferum. The sequence goes on from NC_039362.1 coordinate 143,705,981, forward strand.
TTGAAGCTCAAGTTCACCAAGATCTTCATTATCAAAATCAGTCACTGCTACCCACTGTGAAATTAATACCACTATCAATTCTTCTCATCTGCTTTGATTCCAAGAAACCAACAGATCCCCTTTTTCCCATTTCTCGATTCAACACCCCATTTAATATCGAGTTCATTAGTATCATCCTCCTCCAAAACCCTTGTTCTCAATCTTGTAATCGAGCTCAGCTTCACCGTCTCTGGATTACCCTTCTCAGCGCCAACGACATCTGCATCTGAATCTTCACCAACAATATCATTTCTTAGAGGTCGACCCATACTCAACAGCAATAACACAAATCAACTCACCCTCGATTTCTTCCAATCAATTGCGCTAACTGGTTTTACTAATTTCTCATTTCCGTGAGCTGTGAACTTCATCTCTTCCTTATCCCTCGAGATCTGCTCGTCAATCTCTCGATTTCTATGCCTATTTTTCGATCTGGTCTCGGCAGTAAACAACAGCGGCTGCGGCTTTCTTCTTCTAACTTTCAGGTGGTGTAATGAATGGGAGGTGAAAGAAAGGCCTTCTATGATTGGTTATAGGTAGGGGATGGTTATTTACACCCGGTCACATGTGATAAGGTCTACCCACTTGGAACCCCCTTAACCATAGCTGGCTGTATTTAGCACTCCTCCCAACAGTTTCCCCTTAAGCTTGACTGGGCTCCAGATAGTGTTCGCCCATGAAATGACATTTTTTCTCTTTTTTTTTTCTCAAACTGGGTGATTTCTTCTTCTTTTCCTCCGTGTGACTTCAAAATACCTAAAACACTCAAAACAAACGTAAAATACAAAATTCACAAGAAAAAATAGCAAAGAAAGCATAACTACTACATAGTAAATTAGGTGTTTTAGGCACTTATCAGAAGGCAACTGATGAACTCGTCCATGTTCGATCTCTAGTTGCTGACAAGGCTTAGTTTCTTTGGTTACTGAAAAACTGAGTTTTATTTTTGTTCCTAGTATGTCTTCTTTAGATTTAGTTGGAAGAATAACTAGTTGGAAGAATAACTAGTGCTTTGAATAGCAATATTTGTGACTACACATAGCTATTATGTTTCATTTTTTTTTAGGTTTATTGATATTAAATTCTAAAAATATTTGGAGGATGATGGTTTGCAGTATTAATCTTCAACATTCCTCGAAATCTTCGTCACTTCCAAGTACTCCAATGATCCCAAAGGTTGTAAGTTTAGCATCACCGTTGTTGAAGATCCGTAGCTATAACAATGAGTAAGCATCGGTCTCGATAATTTTTATACAATGTCAAAGTCCAATTGTATCACAACTTCAATAATAATACTATGGTGATATGTATCACTCCCCCTTAGTCAATACTCCATCTCACATGGAAACCACTCCCCTTTATACAATGATCCGAAAAACATATGCATTTGTTGTGTGAACTACATATTAATTCTCCCTCTTTTTGTCAATAAAATTGGCAAAGGTACAAAAACGGGATCATAATGAAATTTCCGTAAGAGACATTTCATGACTAAAAGAAAAAATACATACCATCTAATTTAAATGAAATCATATAGCCGAAGCTAATAGCATTCATCAAGGAGTTTAAAAAATACAAGATAACCCCTTTAAAATTCCACAGCCGCACACCGCTCAAGATATGACCATTAAGCACAAGTTCAAAAGAACTCTCCCCCATTTGATGTCATTCCCAAGGGAACAACAAGAGCGACCTTAATTTCAAAAGAAAAGAAGGATTTTTATTGGACACTAAAAACCATGAGAATGATTTTCTATATCCAAAAACTCAATCAATTAATCACAAGTAAACCCATGATTAATTTAATCGGAATACACAATCAAATTAAACACAAAAGTGATCAACTTAATTGATTATGCTCGACATAAGAGAACTTACGGAGCATACGACTAACATAACCATTAGAAAATGAATAGGATAGTCGTTCATATACTCAACATAAGAGGAATCTTACGGAGTATGAAAATACTCAACTAGATTAATTACAAGAGAACCCATAATTAATCTAATTGGAATACAACAACTAATAATTACAAAAGTAATCAATTTAATTGTCATTTGTTTTGCTCGACATAAAAAGACTTATGGAGCAATAACTAAATAACCAAACAAGATGATTAATTTAGTTCAAGAATGCTCAACATAAAGTACCTTACGGAACAACCAACAAAGCTAATCAAAAATTAATCAACTTGGTTGTATCGTGCTCAACATAAGACACATTACGAAGCCTCACAGTATTACATAAAATATGGATCAGTGAAGATCAATACTGTGGAATACACAAGGATTCATTCTATCTTCCATCACTATTTGCATAACAATTTTTAATAGACATAATCCTTGAACACAAAAGATTTTAACCTATCTTCCATCAAAGAATTGACAATATAGGCTTAACTTTTGTATATGTCAAAAATCTATTCATCCTTAAATCAATACATGAATACCGATCATGAACGGCTTTACTTTTGACAAAATATGGGACAACATAGTTCACGGACGTAAACACCAATATCCCATAACAAATTGCAATATAACAAATCATAAAGATTAAATACTGCAAACCATCATCCTCCAAATATTTTTAGAATTTAATATCAATAAACCTAAAAAAAAAGATGAAAAATATAATAGCCATGTGTAGTTACAATATTGCTATTCAAACACTAGTTATTCTTCCAACTAAACCAAAAAGAAGACATACTAGGAAACAATATTCTTTGAGAAATTCCTTATCATTCCCGAACTCCTTGTCTTCAACAATCATTGGAATATAAGGTTCGTGAATGAAGGAGTCAATACCAACAAACCGTCTTGGATAATGATGTCGAACCAGGGGCTTTTGAATTTCCAAAGATCTTAAAACGCAAGCCTTTATTTCACTAATCTCCTTTCTTACTTCCTTCAACTCATCAAGAACATCGGAAAACTTCTGAGAGTTAGAAGGGACACCCCTTGGCTTTCTTGTATTCCTCCTCTTTCTTTTCAAGGAAGGAGTTACTGGAGATTTCTCTTTTTCCTTGATTGATGGCTTAACAATCATATTGACATCTTTTCCATCCAAAGACATGATGCTTAGAGAACAGTTATAAACAACTGGTTTTTGTGAGTGGAATTCACAATCTCATCAAGCAGTCTTAAGATATAAAAGATATCAGAGAGGAAAAAGGAATGTAGGGTTCGCAACCTTTAAACAGGTTCGTGGACGCCCAATTCTAAACCCTATAAAGAGTAGAATTGTCGATAATAACCCTTTACTTTATTTGATAGACAGGAAAAACAATCCTAAGAAAAAAAATTTTCCTAAAGCCTGAGCGGTACACAATCTTATCTCTTTTTGATCAGGCACATGAGACAAGATTTACCAAACAACACAATTAATTTGTGCTGTGGTGAACAACAATTTGTCCACCATTTTCCTCTTGAGAGGAATCCTCAGACTTCTGTCTATCAAAGCGATTTGACCATACCTTCTTCTCTAATGGTCTTATTTTGTCTTTGGAAACCAACTTCTTAGACGAAGATAAAATCCTACATACCTCAGCAGTCTTCTGAGCAAGTTTAAGCTTCCTTGCCAATCGATTTGATCTTCGTTGAAGTTTGTTGGCGTGCCTCACTTGATGTTTGTACTTGTAACATCTTGATAGTTCATGACCCTTCTGAGAACAAGAGCACGTCAAACTTGGATAGTATTCAGGCATCTGTGGTGTGAAAGCAGCCAGACACTAGTAGATCCTGAAACATTACAACCAGAGTTTCCAAAGGATGGGTCAATTGATTCTTCCAGCTTGATTGGATTCTCTTCTTCACAAACCATCAAGGTTGATATATGTATTGCTACAATTATCAAAATCAATGTTTTCACATAGAAGACCAACACTTGATTTCCTATCTTCATCAGAATCATAGATCTCAGACATCTCATCAAGTGTTACAGCAAGACCTTTGTTCCCAGTGTATTTTCTACGATTTGGGCACTCGTTTGCAAAATGACCAAAACCTTTACACTTAAAGCACTGTGGCATATCCTCGTCATCATCCTCGTCAGCATCCCTGTTTTTAGGAGGAACGATTGTGAGGTTTTCTCTTGAAAACCGTTTACTTCTCTTCAATAGAAGATCCCTAAACTGTCTTGTGATCAAGGAGACTGATTTCAAGATCTTCATCCGAAAAATCACCCTCAGACTGATCATCCTCAGAGACATAAACACTTTTACTTTTATCAAGTAACTTAGTTCTTTGTGCTTTAAAGGCAACATCCTTTCCGATTTTGGATGTATGCTCATGATCAAAGATCTTTAGCTTTCCAACCAATGTATTTCTGGAAAGATTATCAAGGTTATTTCCCTCAACGATGGCATGCTTCTTAGACTCGTATCTAGATGGCAGCGATCTGAGAATTTTCATCACAATGTCCTTTTCAGGAATAGTCTTACCCAATGCAAAAGATGCATTAACAATTTCAGACACTTGTGATTAAACTCATCAAATGTATCTTCATCTGCCATACGAAGGTTCTCCCAATCGGAATTAAGGTTTTGAAGCCTAGCTTCCTTTTCACTGGAGTTACCTTCAAATACGGTTTCTAAGATATCCCAAGCATCTTTAGACCTAGTGCAATTTGACACATGGTGCTGAATTTGGGGTAATGGCATGTATGATGGCATTCAAACCGTCGGAATTTTCTTTGCATCAAGTATCTCGGCAGGATTATATTCACCAATATTCTTGGGAACGTTTACATCTCCAACTGCCACAACGGGAGCATCATAGCCATTAACAACATATACCCACGATTGAAAATCACGCGCTTGAAGAAAATCGCATACAATTTTCCACCATAAGTAATTAGAGCCATCGAAGACTGGTGGTACGTTAATAGAGATAGCACCTCTGTCCATAGAGTCATCGCTACAAACACAGACTTTAGGTCTTGAACGTGTTTGCCTGCTCTGATACCAATTGAAAAAGCGGGGGTCTAACAACACCACCCAATATTTCGCTTAGAATATGTATGGACAACTCGAAAATACTTTAGAGAATCAACAGACTCATCAACTAATAAAAGTATCTCAACGAGTTATATCTCTCTCTTGTTTTGATTTACTCAGCAATGAAATCAGCGAGTCTAATCAAACACAAGGAATAACTTGGATGGTACCAAACCAATATCCAAGGATCAATCAATGACAATCAACAACCAAAGGTTGGATTACTCTAATTGATGATCTAACGCACAACCTGTATTATTTCAATTATAAAGATAAAACAATATAATGCGAAACTGAAATAACACAGACACCAGAAATTTTGTTAACGAGGAAACCGAAATGCAGAAAAACCCGGGACCTAGTCCAGATTGAACACACACATGTATTAAGCCGCTACAGACACTAGCCTACTCCAAGCTAACTTCGGACTGGACTGTAGTTGAACCCCAATCAGTCTCCCACTGATCCAAGGTACAGTTGTACTCCCTACGCCTCTGATCCCAGCAGGATACTGCGCACTTGATTCCCTTATGATCTCACCCACAACTAAGAGTTGCTACGACCCAAAACGCAGCTTTAACATAAACAAATCTGTCTCACACAGACAAGTATCAAAGGATCAATCTGTCTCCCACAGAAAAACCCTAAAGTTTTTGTTCCGTCTTTTGATAATAATCAAGGTGAACAGGAACCAATTGATAATCCGGTCTTATATTCCCGAAGAACAGCCTAGATATCAATCACCTCACAACAATCTTAATCGTATGGTAGCGAAACAAGATTTGCGGAATCACAAACAATGAGAGAAGATGTTTGTGACTACTTTTTATATCTTGCCTATCGGAGATATTAATCTCAAGCCAATCAATCTGATTGTACTCGTACGATAGAAGATGCAAGATCAATCACACAACTACGATAAAAGTAGTATCGGTCTGGCTTCACAATCCCAATGAAGTCTTTAAGTCGTTAACCTGGTTTTAGAAAAAAACCAAAGGTTAAAGGAGAAACGACTCTAGCACGAAACTAGTATCACACGTGAGGTGTGGGGATTAGTTTTGCAGAGTTGCTAGATGTCCCCTTATATAGTCTTTCAAATCAGGGTTTCGCCTTGGTCACAAAGCAAACATTATCCACCGTTAGATGAAAACCTGATTTAGATTCAAGCTAATATTTCTCAACCGTTAGATCGAAAACTTAGCTTGTTATACACAAATGAAATGCACGCTTTTAGGTTTGTTAACCGTACCCAAATGTGTACATTGTTGGTTCAACAATAGTTAACCAAAAGGTTAGCCATATGAGCATTTCATACCAACCATATTCTTCTTCACCATAACTAGTTCAAGTGACTCAAATGAACTAGTTAGAGAGTTGTTCAATTGCAAGGAAATCTTATGTACTACACAAGACATAATTGAAGAAAACATGATTTGATTCACCTGAATCGGTTCATGAAATTTATAGCCACGGTTTGCAATTTGCATTCCTTAGTCTTTATAAGTTGAAGTTCAGAAATCATCTTCAGATATATAACCTTCTTAAGTTCGCACACTAGGTTCGCTGGCTTAAGCAACCGGGAAGAGTTTACAAACTCCAGCAGAAAATCTCGGCAAAGAATTTCCGCCGGTTCGCGGACTGGTACTCACGTAACAAGTTTGTCAACTCCAACAGAATTTCTCGGGATGAGAATTTCGGCAGTTCGCGGACTGAGTTCGTGGACTTGGCAACAAGCCGTTCTTCCAGTTTCTCTTGATCAAAAAAGTTCGCAAACTTTGGTTCAAGGAATAGGAATTATGCAAATATGTGTTTCCACAACAATACTTATTTCCATCATTGGTTATGTAATGTAAACTCTCATTCCAACCATTGAAACATTCTTAGAGGACGTTATGCATTTGTTACACCATTTCTCGTCAAAGCAATTTTCAATGTGATTGAAACATATCATGACTTTGGTCACTAGGTAAAGATAAACATGGTCGAAGCGAAACACTTACCAATACATATTTCGAGATATAAATAGGCGAGGTATACTCGACTCGAAATACCAAATGTGTATAATCTAAGTCTATATATAGCATACGACTTTTTGTCAAGAAGTAGGAGATAGAGTAGATAGACTTTTGAGTGACAGATAAGTTCAAGTCTTCACATACCTTTTTGTCGAGAAGTTCCACCGGTTCCTTGAGTAGTTCTTCTTCTTGTATGATGAATAATCATGAAGTCCTTGAGCTCAACTACACTTTCTATCCTAGTCCGAGACTTATCTATAGTAGACTAGAAATCAAGACTTATGGTTTTGATCACTAACATTGACAAACATGCTTGAGATAGAAACGCATGCGAGTTCGACCGAGCAATGCTCTAACACTTGTTTCCAAGTCCGCGAACTGCCGAACTTCTCATCCCGAGAAATTCTGCTGGAGTTGACAAACTTGTTACGTGAGTACCAGTCCGCGTACCGGCGGAAAGTCTTTGACATGATTTTCTTCTGGAGTTTGTAAACTCTTCCCGGTTGCTTAAGTCCACGAACCTAGTGTGCGAACTTAAGAAGGTTATATATCTGAAGATGATTTTTGAACTTAAACTTATAAAGACTAAGGAATACAAATTGCAAACCGTGGCTATAAAGTTCATGAACCGATTCAAGTGAATCAAATCATCTTTGCTTCAATTGTGTCTTGTGTAGTACATAAGATTTCCTTGCAATTGAACAACTCTCTAACTAGTTCATTTGAGTCACTTGAACTAGTTATGGTGAAGAAGAATATGGTTGGTATGAAATGCTCATATGGCTAACCTTTTGGTTAACTATTGTTGAACCAACAATGTACACATTTGGGTACGGTTAACAAACCTAGAAGCGTGCATTTCATTTGTGTATAACAAGCTAAGTTTTCGATCTAACGGTTGAGAAATATTAGCTTGAATCTAAATCAGGTTTTCATCTAACGGTGGATAATGTTTGCATTGTGACCAAGGCGAAACCTTGATTTGAAAGACTATATAAGGGGACATCTAGCAACTCTGCAAAACTAATCCCCACACCTCACTTGTGATACTAGTTTGCGTGCTAGAGTCGTTTCTCCTTTAACCTTTGGTTTTCTTCTTCTAAACCCAGGTTAACGACTTAAAGACTTCATTGGGATTGTGAAGCCAGACCGATACTATTTTTATCGTAGTTGTGTGATCTGATCTTGCATCTTCTATCGTACGAGTACAATCAGATTGATTTGATTGAGATTAATATCTCCGATAGGCAAGATAAAAAAAGTAGTCACAAACATCTTCGTCTCATTGTTTGTGATTCCGCAACATCTTGTTTCTCTACCATACGATTAAAATTGTTGTGAGGTGATTGATTTATCTAGGATGTTCTTCGGGAATATAAGACCGGATTATCAATTGGTTCCTGTTCACCTTGATTATTATCAAAAGACTGAACAAAAACTTTAGGGCTTTTCTGTGGGAGACATATTGATCCTTTGATAGACTTGTCTGTGTGAGACAAATTTGTTTATTGTTAAAGCCTGCGATTTTGAGTCGTATCAACTCTTAGTTGTGGGTGAGATCATCTAAGGGAATCAAATGCGCAGTATCCTGCTGGGATCAGATGCGTAGGGAGTACAACTGTACCTTGGATCAGTGGGAGAGTGATTGGGGTTCAACCACAGTCCAGTCTGAAATTAGCATGGAATAGGCTAGTTTCTGTAGCGGCTTAATACAGTGTGTTTTCAATCTGGACTAGGTCCCAGGGTTTTTCTGCATTTGCGGTTTCCTCGTTAACAAAATTTCTGGTGTCTGTGTTATTTCAGTTTCCGCATTATTTATAATTGAAATAATACAGGTTGTGCGTTAGATCATCAATTAGAGTAATCCAACCTTTGGTTGTTGATTGTCATTGATTGATCCTTCGATATTGGTCTTTGGTACCATCTAAGTTATTCTTTGTGTTTGATTAAAGACTCGCTGATTTCTATTAGCTCGAGTAAATCAAAACAAGAGAGATATTAACTCCTTGAGATACTTTTACCTAGATTGAGTCTGATTGTCTAGTTAATTCTCTAGAAAGTATTTCGGAGTTAGTCCATACAGATTGCTAAGCGAAATATTGGGTGGTGTTGTTAGACCTCTGCTTTTTCAGAATTCCTTATTATATAAATGTATTTGTTCATGAACAGACCGATTTTAAGAACTTTAACCACTCAAGTATGCAAACGGGTACGCATACTTAAGTAGACGGATTGAGTTTGGGTTCGCCAGTATGCGAACGGGAACGCATACCTCTAAACTCAGCAGAAATTCCCGGACCCAATCCTTACGCCAGTACGCGTACCGGTATGTGTACTTAGGCTCCCGAAATTTCACAAACCAACAGGTACGCGTACGGGTATGCATACTATGGTTCCCGGACATGGATAATATATATGCAAGAACACATACTATGTTCATAATCCAATAATGGTTAAGTATTCTAAACTCTATTCCAATCATTGAAACATTCTTAGAGGATGACAATAGTTTCTTTTATGAACTAATAACATCAAAGAAATTTTCAAGTTATTGAAATAATCATTATGAAACATTCCAAGTCTACACCAAATGATCATATCACACAAACCATGTAAGATGTTACTCGGTGATTTTCATATGATCATCTTTTGACTTTCGTCAAAAATATAAGATGAACTTGGTCAAAGCAAAAGCTTACCAACACATATTTCGAGAAATATCTAAGTGAGTTAAACTCAGCTTGAAATCTCAAATGTGCATAATGAAATACTATATAGAAATACGACTTTTGTCTCAATACAGGAGATAGAGTAGAAATAGACTTTCCAAGTGATAGATGAGTTTCAGTCTCCATATACCTTTTGTTGATGAAGTTCCACAAGCTCTCCTCAGTTGTTCTTCGTCTTCAAATGATGAACGCCGTGAAGTCTAATGCTCAATTACACAATCTACCCTAGTCCAAAAATCGCTATAAGTATACTAGAAATCAAGACTTATAGTTTTGATCACTAACATTGACAACCAAGCTTGAGATAGCAACGCTTGCGAGTTTGACCGAGCAGTTCTCTAACATTGTGTACAAATATAGTTACCTTCCTCATCTATAAGGGGGTGATATCATCGGACCTACGTCCATATAAACCGTCTCTTTCTCACCACCAAAAACTATTTGTGGGGTGATTTGCGATGGTTCGACCATAGGTGATTTTCCTTTGACATGGTTACTTCGGCTTCTCACTAATTGCTTCATACCAACTACACCACCAACTTTCCTTTGGACTGCACTAACTTCTTTTGTTGTTGAACCTTGTTGGGATGGAACAACCGGTTCTTTAATTTTGACTCCATTATTAACTTTTATTTTTGAACTTTCTTGGGATGTAACAACCACCTTCTTCTTGGGGACTTTTACCTTCATTTCACTAGCTCGGATTGGTCTGCCTTTTTCCATTTCATTTCGTTTACGTTTGTTTGTAGCCATATCTTTCAACTCGTTCAATTTTTCAAAAAATATCTCTTCGCTTCAAGGAGTCAATTGTGGACCCTCTTGAACCTTTCTCCTAGCTTTTCCCTTTCCTTTTTTTTTTTTGTTGTTTTTTTTCAAAGGCCTCTCCTTGCCCTTCCCCTTGGTAGGTTCAAAAATATCTTTTCTAGTGAATTGAAGGTTGAATTTTCGCAATTCATACAACCAAAGTTGTCTTTGCACCGGTAGTAAAGAAGCATACTTCTCAAAAGGTTCCTTGTGTGCGTCGGTGTCGTAAAACACGTCCCCAAGACCTTCATTGGGTAATGGATCGCTGAATGATAGTTGTTTCCAAAATAGATCTATATCTTCGATCGGAATCATCTTTGAGGGATAATTGGATACCGCATGCTTACATGGGAGGCCTAAAGCCGACTTGATGTGACAATTACATCTCATTCCCGGTGGAAAATCAGTTTCCTCCTAAGCCTCCACTTCCGCCATAATTTTTAGGATTGCCCATTGAGAAACGCATAGATATATTCTCCGGAGCCAAGAGTTCTCCCTGTAATCAACAAGCTTTCTAGATCGGCTCTTTTCAAAATCTCCTATAATTCTATCGAGATCACGCTTGAAATACTCGACCATAGCTTCAAAAACAACAACAAATCCACCTTCACAACCATTTAACTTACTTTTGAACAGATAGTGAGACGACTTCGCCGTGGTTGTGGCTTGATTGTCATAATTTCGATAACGGTTTACCCATACACTAACAAACTTTTCTTTGTGGGGATTTGATAGGGTGTAAAATACATCCTATTTATTATCTACTGTTTATGCTTTCTCTGCTATTTTTCTTGTAAATTATGTATTTTACGCATTTTTTTGAGTTATTAGGTATTTTGGAGTCGCATGGAGGAAAAGAAGAAGAAATCAACCAATTTGTGCGAAATGGGAAATATTGTCATTTCATATGCGAACACTATCTGGAATCCATTCAATGTTAAGGGGCAACCCACTTAAGTGTTTAAAGCACCCGGTTAGACAGTCAAGGCACCTAAAGCTAGCTTGAGATGTTATTGGCCGGCCCATATTAGTGCCAAGTCCGGACCCAATGTGTATAACCTAAAATTGAGTTCTCTCTCAATCATCATTATTTTCACCTGAAACTGAGAAAAGAGAAAAGCTGCGCAAGCAACTATGGATGCTGAAACTGAGAAACTAAGAGGAACTCAGAATTCGAGAGACAAACAGAGATGATAAAAAGATGATGGTGATGTTGTTGTTGGTCTCAGGAAGAAGAAAAAGAAATCATGTCACCGAGATGAGAAAAAGGGGATTTGAGATTTACAGAAATTGAAGATGGAAGAATCTGTTTAAAGAACATGAAATTGGAGATGGGTTCAGTTTAAATTCGAAATTGCAATTAGGGTTTTCCGTTTCAATGAATCATATGGGTTTTGGTAAATCAGATCGAGAAATTAAAGATGGTGGCGTTGTTGAGAGGCAAAGCAACTAAATGGAGATGAATTGGCTGCAGTGAAGATAGTCGATTGAATTGATGGGTTTAGATTTGCTTGATATTGTTGTTGAATTGAGAGAGGTGATTCTTCTATTGATGGTGGATTGAAGGGCTGAATTATGATGGTGTTTGAGATCCAGAGAAGATGATCGAGATGAACGGATAAGAATAAGGAATGGAAGCTGGTAGAGAGAAATGAGTTGTTGCTGTTGATTTCTGAAGAATGGGTTGCAGTCAGATGTGAATTGATGAGATATGGTGGTGGTCTCTGAGATGAATTGAAGCCGTGTTCAACAAAGACATGGGTTTTGCTGAATGTTGAGATGGGTTTGAATATGTGATAAAATGGGTCTTGTGGTTGCTGTTAAGAGGAGATGAAGAAGAATTGGGATTTGATGGATGGTCCTGCTGCTGCAGCTGTGAAAAATGATGGTGCTGAAATGAATCAGGATGAAGAAAACGGAATTGGGTTTATCATGGTGTTGTTGTTACAGGGAATAATGGAATGCAGCTTGAAATTAACTAGATGAATGTTAGGATTGTCACAAGATGAAGACCAGAAGTAATGGCTTGAAATTGGCCTGGAAATGTCCATAAAACAGAGGAAACTATGTCTAAATCTTTCCTCTGGCGAGTCAACTCAGACCGGCGATGACCGATCCATCTTGTGGCTCAGTTCAGTTAGTATCTAGTAAGACCGAGTAAGATGCTGTCTCGGAGTCTGACTTCCCTTTTATTTGACCCAGTTGACTAACAGAAGACCGTTAGGTCAGCTGTTAACTTTAACGTCCTCTGACGGAATATTCCATGACTGAGAAGAAGATTCTGGCGACCGTCAGCACTATTCCGGTGCCATTTCAGTCCAGATTCCGGTGATCCTAAGAACTACTCCGGCGACCCAAAATTGTAGCTTTTTGTTTGGATTCTTCTCATGGGTGTGAAGACTTAGACTTGAAATTTGATGAAGAATTGGGCTTGGATATGGAAAAAGAAAATGGAAGATTTGGAGAATTGGACTTAAAATTGGAATTAGCCTTAAATTGGGAAAGTGGTATTATTATGGAATGAGGATTCTATTCCTAAGAGGATTGCTAGGAAATTGAAGCATATAAATAGAGAAGTTCTCTACACAACTTTCACACACATTTTACACACACACACAACACTTCTCTTTTCTTTATTCTTTGTGTGAACTCCTTAGCATGAGTAGCTAATTTTATTGATTGAGGATGAATTCCTAGTTCTTAACATGTTTTGAGTTTTGTTTTAAATCTACTTTGAAGTTTTCACATGATTATCGTTTGTTTTTACTAATAGGAATGTTTATACATTCATGGTTGATTGATAGGTCGTTTAGGATGCATACTAAATTGATTTGTTAATTTGATCTATATCTAGTGAAAGTTAGGGGATAAGTAATCGTTTCTTGACTCTTTACATAAGTAGCAAACACGAGACCTTGTGGAGGGATTCCGTGGAGCAATTGTGTGTGAAAACAACGTTAGCAAGTAGACCTTGAGCTAAGAGTCTAACTACTAATATCAACCTAATAAATTCATAAATCTTAATGCGTTTAACTAAATTACATCTTGAGTGAGCTACTACTAGGTGATTTGGTGAATAGAATCCGGTAGTCGAGAACTTCCGTATCCGGTGATACTAGGGATTTAGGGGTTTAACACTGAGTTAGCTGCTTTACCTACGGTTGGTGATAATCTATGACTAATAAAAAGTGGAAAAGAACATAACTTGAATCATTGTTTTGCAACGAAGAATGATTCCTTGATCTAATCTCTCTTATTGATTTCAACTTTATTTTTTTTAATTGCTTTGTTTATTCTTTTACTTTATAAAATCTAAAACTCTCCTTTTTTGTGACAGTATAAGACAACTAAAACCTCTTGCTCCTCGTGGGAACGATCCTTACTATCGCTATATTATTTGTTAATTAGTGAAAAAATATTAATTAATTTGTTGTGGTTACGACACGCATCAAATTTTGGAGCTAGCTGCTTTACCTACGGTTGGTGATAATCTGTGACTAATAAAAAGTGGAAAATAGCATAACTTGAATCATTGTTTTGCAACGAAGAAGGATTCCTTGATCTAATCTCTCTTATTGATTTCAACTTTATTTTTTTAAGTGCTTTGTTTATTCTTTTACTTTATAAAATCTAAAACCCCCTTTTTTGTGACATTATAAGATAACTAAAACCTCTTGCTCCTCGTGGGAACGATCCTTACTATCGCTATTTACTTGTTAATAAGTGAGAAAAATATTAATTAATTTTTTGTGGTTACGACACGCACCAAATTTTGGCGCCGCTGCCGGGGAGCAGCGGATGATTTTTAGTTGTTTTTATTTTATTTTATTGCTTTATTCTGGATTTGTTAGATTTTATATCGTATCTAACTTAGTTTTTGAGAATCTTATTTCAGGTACCAGTTTTCCATGTATGGTGGACAAGAGCAAGCATATTACAACAATCAATACGGTTTTCAACCTCAACATTATGGCAACTTCCAACCATCTTTAGGATACAATTAAAACCAATCTTTTGGCTATGATAAATTTCCTACAAAACCTTATGGATATTCTCATACATATCAACAACTTTGCAGTAGATATGTAAGTCAAGCACCAAGGTGGGATAAGTCTACTTCTAATTGGCTTCATTCGAGTTGTATGCAGATTATGAAAGAATTGCAACTGTGGAGGGATTTTAATAGGGTGTAGAATACATCCTATTTATTATCTATTGTTTATGCTTTCTATGCTATTTTTCTTGTAAATTATGTATTTTACGCATGTTTTTGAGTTATTAGGTATTTTGGAGTCGCACGGAGGAAAAGAAGAAGAAATCACCCAATTTGTGCGAAATGGGAAATATTGTCATTTCATAGGCGAACACTATCTGGTGTCCATTCAATGTTAAGGGGCAACCCACTTAAGTGTTTAAAGCACCCGGTTAGACACTCAAGGCACCTAAAGCTAGCTTGAGATGTTATTGGCCGGCCCATATTAGTGCCCAAGTCTGGACCCAATTTGTATAACCTAAAATTGAGTTCTCTCTCAATCATCATTATTTTCACCTGAAACTGAGAAAAGAGAAAAGCTGCGCAAGCAGCTATGGATGCTGAAACTGAGAAATTAAGAGGAACTCAGAATTTGAGAGACAAACAGAGATGATGAGAAGATGATGGTGATGTTGTTGTTGGTCTCAGGAAGAAGAACAAGAAATCATGTCACCGAGATGAGAAAAAGGGGATCTGAGATTTACAGAAATTGAAGATGGAAGAATCTGTTTAAAGAACATGAAATTGGAGCTGGGTTCAGTTTAAATTCGAAATTGCAGTTAGGGTTTGCCGTTTCTATGAATCATATGGGTTTTGGTAAATCAGATCGAGAAATTAAAGATGATGGCGTTGTTGAGAGGCAAAGTAACTAAATGGAGATGAATTGGCTGCAGTGAAGATAGTCGATTGAATTGATGGGTTTAGATTTGCGTGATACTGTTGTTGAATTGAGAGAGGTGATTCTGCTATTGATGGTGGATTGAAGGGCTGAATTATGATGGTGTTTTAGATCCAGAGAAGATGATCTAGATGAACGGATAAGAAGAAGGAACGGAAGATGGAAGAGAGAAATGAGTTGTTGTTATTGATTTCTGAAGAATGGGTTGCAGTCAGATGTGAATTGATGAGATATGGTGGTGGTCTCTGAGATGAATTTAAGCCGTGTTCAACAAAGACATGGGTTTTGCTGAGTGTTGAGATGGGTTTGAATATGTGATAAAATGGGTCATGCGGTTGATTTTAAGAGGAGATGAAGAAGAATTGGGATTTGATGGATGGTCCTGCTGCTACAGCTGTGACAAATGATGGTGCTGAAATGAATCAGGATGAAGAGAACATAATTGGGTTTGTCATGGTGTTGCTGTTACAGGGAATGATGGAATGCAGCTTGAAATTAACTATATGAATGTTAGGATTGTCACAGGATGAAGACCAGAAGTAATGGCCTGAAATTGGTCTGGAAATGTCCAGAAAACAGAGGAAACTCTGTCTAAATATTTCCTATGGCGAGTCAACTCAGACCGGCGATGACCGATCCAGCTTGTGGCTCAGTTGAGTTAGTATCCAGTAAGACCGAGTAAGATGCTGACTCGGTGTCTGACTTACCCTTTATTTGACCCAGTTTACTAACAGAAGACCGTTATGTCAGCTGTTAACTTTAACGTCCTCTGACAGAATATTCCGTGACTGAGAAGAAGATTCTGGCGACCAGCATCACTATTCCGGTGCCATTCCAGTACGGATTCCGGTGATCCTAAGAACTATTCCGGCGACCCAAAATTGTAGCCTTTTGTGTGGATTCTTCTCATGGGTGTGAAGACTTAGACTTGAAATTAGATGAAGAATTGGGCTTGGATATGGAAAGAGAAGATGGAAGATTTGGAGAATTGGACTTAAAATTTGAATTAGGCTCAAATCGAGAAAGTGGTGTTATTATGGAATGAGGATTGTATTCCTAAGAGGATTGCTAGGAAATTGAAGCCTATAAATAGAGAAGTTCTCTACACAACTTTAACACGCCTTTTACACACACAACACTTCTCTTTTCTTTATTATTTGTGTGAACTCCTTAGCATGAGTAGCTAATTTTATTGATTGAGGATGAATTCCTAGTTCTTAACATGTTTTGAGTTTTGTTTTAAATCTACTTTGAAGTTTTCACATGATTATCGTTCGTTTTTACTAAAAGGAATGTTGATACATTCATGGTTGATTGATAGGTCGTTTAGGATGCACACTAAATTGATTTGTTAATTTGATCTATATCTAGTGAAAGTTAGGGGATACGTAATCGTTTCTTGACTCTTTACATAAGTAGCAAACACGAGACCTTACGGAGGGATTCCGTGGAGCAATTGTGTGTGAAAAAACGTTAGCAAGTAGACCTTGAGCTAAGAGTCTAACTACTAATATCAACTTAATAAATTCATAAATCTTAATGCATTTAACTAAATTACATCTTGAGTGAGCTACTACTAGGTGGTTTGGTGAATAGAATTCGGTAGTCGAGAACTTCCATATCCGGTGATACTAGGGATTTAGGGGTTTAGCACTGAGCGAGCTGCTTTACCTACGGTTGGTGATAATATGTGACTAATAAAAAGTGGAAAAGAACATAACTTGAATCATTATTTTGCAACGAAGAAGGATTCCCTGATCTAATCTTTCTTATTGATTTCAATTTTATTTTTTTTTAATTGCTTTGTTTATTCTTTTACTTTATAAAATCTAAAACCCCTCTTTTTTGTGACATTATAAGACAACTAAAACCTCTTTCTCCTCGTGGGAACGATCCTTACTATCGCTATATTACTTGTTAATTAGTGAGAAAAATATTAATTAATTTGATGTGGTTACGACACGCATCAGGATTCAATAACTCGTTCTTCAAATATGCTATAACATCCGGGTAGGTATCCCATTTTTCCAATACAAAACGTTCCCTTAGGAAAAAAAGCTTCTTCCGTGAGCGACCATATTAATTGTTCCCAACCTCCTTGAAAATCCGCCCATTTCACCTAGACTATTTTGTCATTGATCTTAAACTTATCTTTCTCTTCTTATTGTTTCTCCTCGGGTAGTTTCTTAATCTTCTTCATCTCGGTCTTCCTTGCTGGCCAAATAACCCTCTTGCAATTAGTTTGTACATTGATCCATAGATGAAACGTGCAAAGATGATGGCGCGCGTAGGGGAAAACACGTGGTATGGCCCACATCAATGATTGCTCCTTATCCGTAATCAACATCTTAGGAGTATAACCTTCTTGATACAATAACTTCACCTTTTGCAATGCCCACGTATAACTTTCCTTTGTCTCGTCTTTCAAGAAACAAAACGCGACGATATATGTCGACTTGGTAGATGTTTTCCCAACAAAGTTCAATATCGGCATGTTATACTTGTTCGTTTTATACGTGCAATCCATAAGAGAATTTGATGAAAGCATCTTGCCAATTGTACACATTCCGGATTCGCGATGAAAAGATATTCCACTTCCTTTTATTCATTCATATAATAGGCGGTAGAGTACTTTGCCTCCTCAAACAAAAACAATAATTGCTGCATAAGCACCCTTTTTTTCCATGTCTCATTTCTAAATTTTTCTCTTTCATTATAGATAGTTGCCAATGAGGATGAGTTTGACGGTTTAACACTTTCACGCCACTAAGAATATCAACAAGTCTTGTGCGTCTTTTACTCAACATGCATACTAACTCCTTTTCTAAGGGGTTGAGACTTGCCGAATAAGGATGGTTGATCAAACCCTCTGGAATAGGATGATTATGATAACCCGAGACAACTTCCACCATAAACCACACTTTATTATCATCGTTATATTTAAATTGAAGCTTAAAAGGGCATCCACATTTCTTCGTATTATAACGTCCCTTCTTCCTTGTGGTTTATACTCACTACCCTTTTTCCAATGACTCTAATACTTTCCACTACACTCGCAAATTATTTGAAAGGTGGTGGCTGTAACTTGTTTACTATGATGCCAAAAATTTGATGTATTTTCAAAGTTGTTGTAGTAATAAATAATAGAGTTCGTTCAAGACTTGTAAAGGTTGTGTTTTTAGATTTAAATTTTAAAACTAAAGAAAATAAAGCAAATTAAAATTGATTATATTAGAGAGACCGGGGTTCAGGATTTCACCATTCACCAAAATTCATGTAATTTAATGTTAATTTTTATCATGCAATTCTAGACAATATAACTCCAATCAAAAGAAATTGTGATTCTAATCATTGCCTAAATTAGATTTTCAAAACATCAATTGTTAATCGCAAGAAGAAGTATCAAAATCCATAAACTAAGCTTACTTCATCAAGAGAAAACACAACTAATTAATAAAAATCATTACTCAATTTTCATTCGGTGCAAATAATCATAAAAGAATTGCATAAATAAATTCAAAAATAAATTTTACCACATAACTTTTGGAAGAATGGCTTCCTCCATCGCCCCAAAAGATTGGGTTTAGCTCATCATGTTGGAAACACACTCAAAATATGTATTCATGGCTCAAAAAGTGTTTACAAGAAGAGAAAATAGTGAAACAGGAAATCTGCAACAACACATGCGCGTTGCAGACCGATTGTTTCAACTCTCAACTGTTATGATGAAGATAACCGTTACAAATATGAAGATAAATATTGCATAAGAGGATGAAGAAACTGTTACAATGAAGATAAATGTTGCAGAAGAGGATGAACAAACGGTTACAATGAAGATAAATGTTGCAAACCAGTTGAAGAAACTGTGACAAGCATTTTTGAAGAAATCGTTACGACGGATGAAGAAACCGTCGTTGTTTCCCTGTTCTTCACGAGCAGCAGCAACAGAGTTCTAAAAACTCTTGATTCACGCTTCCTGAGCTCTCCTCTCGACCCCAAACTCTCTTCCCCCTCCCCCTTCTATGTGATCCCAGGAACTTATTTATACATCATTGCGACATTGAATCTCCCAAAATCTCTTTATTTAATCCCATTATTTCTTTTATCCTCGAAAATATATTGTTTCCAAAAATCGTTTTCCTACGCATCTGCAGCTGTATTTCTTTCCTTCTATACCTTCTTTACGCTCCAGAATATCGATCAACTCTTCCAAACACGTGCAGTACACGTTTAAATTCCTCACAACTCGTTCAAGCTCATGTTTTTCCTCCAACTCCCTGTTTGGATTAAACCAAGTTACCCAGCCAAATTTGATCGAAACAAACACCCATACTAGCTCTGTTAGGACATATCACAACTACCCATGAAGTTTCAGCGATTGAATCACACAAAAACTCCTCCAAACATTCGATCGAAATTCTTCCAGTGAAGTGAAATGTTTTCCCGCCAAAATTGGTTTTGAATTTGAGAAGAAGATGTCCTCCCCCTAATCTTGTACGGGTTTCCCTTTAGCACTTGCCTTATGGGGTGCAAATAGTAATTTTTGGGCGTAAATAATAATTTTTCTGGGGTTTCTCCGGCACATTTTTGGGGTGCTTCCGGTGCATTTCTGGGGTGCCTTTAGTACTTTATCCTGGGGTGTAAAACACCACTTTTCGAGCCAATTTTTTCTGCAAGAGCTTATTTCTCTATAGATACCTACAAAGACATAAAATAACAAAATAAATACAAAATCGAGCACTAACAATACATACAATTGAGACATATTAGATACATAGATGCGTGTATCAACACCCCCAAACTTGTTATTTGCTAGTCCTCGAGCAAAAATAAAATAGAAATAAAATCCTAACTCACTGTCGCAGGCATCGTCGATTACATTTAGCATATTCAATAAGCCTTTAAACCCCTAGGTGTCCCTAGTGGCAGAGTGAAGTCTCCGGAGGGCTTACCAGAGGTATACCCACAAAACCTTTATACTCCAGACCCTAGCTATCTACACAGAACCTTGGAAGGCACTAAAGAATCTCCTTGGTTGGCATACTTATTGACTATAGGAGGAAGTACCCTGATGCGAAATTCCAATTGTTGTACACGAGTTTGCACTCAAGCATACTAAAATTCATGTGAAGTGACAGATCTCTACTCAGATAGTCGCATTATGGACATCAATATCCGGAGTCAAAACTAATCACATGGATAGATCAATAAGATGGATATAGAAAAACATAGATGGTTTTGATGTTTACTAGGTGAACGGTGTTTCTCATATCTGTCTGAAGGCCTCCGCCAAAATGAACCTATCCTAATGGACTGAGATACCGGTCTGACTAATATCAGAACACTGGCATATAAAAGGGTACCAGTGGTCGATAATCCTAACTCTAGGTCAACACAACTGGCATATACAAGGGTTTCAGTGGTCGACTTTATTGAATTTATTCCAGTTGGTCTAATGGTATGGTCTTTTTTTTTGAATCTCGATCACTCTAATTCACCCTAGCATTGGTAACAACTTGAATCGTGAGCCCCACCTAATCACTTAGAGAAACATAGTTTAAAAACAAAACAAAATAAAAACAGAAGTGAAAAGGACTCAACGAGATATGGTCAAACTATCATGTTATTTCTAACACCTGAGCTTTGTGCTTTTATGAATAGACTCTTTAGATGTTGCCATCTAGTCAGATTGGTTCCTCAACTCCTATAACCAAAATGCTTCCATCCACTTAGATTGTTTAGTGCCATCCTTAATAGGCATAAATTTCTAGGCTCTGGAGTTTATTTATTACAAATAAAAGCTAACAAAAAGTTTCTTCCCTACCCCCAAACTTAAATCTAACATTGTCCTCAATGTTTCTAATGAAAGAGCAATACCAAACAGTAAAGTAACATGAGGAATTAGTAAAGAGAGAAGTCGGAAAGATAATACCTGGGTGAACAGAGAAATTAAAAACTAATATACAACAACATACAATCGCCTAGATGGTCAATCAAGGGTAAACATGGTCCTCCAGAGGGACCTCCTCAATATCATTTGTAGGAAAGGGCTCTAAAAAGGGTTTCAATCTCTTACCGTTAACCTTTGAAGAACTACTACCATCCGGTGTCTCGATCTCAACAATTCCATGAGGAAAGACAGTGCGAACAATAAAAGGACCCGTCCACCGAGAACGTAACTTCCCAGGGAAAAGATGCAAGCGGTTATCATACAGAAGAACTTTTTGACCTAAAGAAAATGACTTTCTTAAGATATTTCTATCATGCACAAGTTTCATTTTGTTCTTATACTCCTTAGCACTATCGTATGCATCTCCATGAATCACTTCCAACTCATTGAGCTGGAGTTTCCTATGGGCTCCTGCCTTATCAAGTGAAAAATTTAGCTGCTTAACAGCCCAATAAGCTCTATGTTCTAACTCAACAAGTAAGTGATATTCCTTGCCATACACAAGTCGATAAGGTGACATTCCAATGGGGGTCTTAAACGCAGTTCGGTAAGCCCATAAGGCATCAGTAAGCCTAGACGACCAGTCTTTCCGATTAGGATTAACTGTTTTCTCTAATATACGTTTTATCTCCCAATTGGAAACTTCTACCTGACCACTAGTTTGTGGATGATACGGGGTAGCTACCTTATGTGTAATACCATATTTCTTCATCAAAAGCCTAAAAGGTCCATTACAAAAGTGCGACCCTCCATCACTAATTATAGCTCGCGGTGTACCAAAACGTGTAATTATATTATTTTTCAAGAACTCAATCACAACCATATGGTCATTGGTTTTACACGCAACCGCCTCAATCCACTTAGAAACATAGTCTACAGCGACAAGGATGTATAAGTTACCAAAAGAATTAGGAAACGGACCCATAAAGTCAATAACCCACACATCAAAGACCTCCACAACTAAAATAGGGCTCAAGGGCATCATGTCCCAACGGGAAATGGTTCCTAATTTCTGGAAACGTTCACGAGTCACACAGTAACTGTGGGAGTCTTTAAAAAAAAACGCCAATAGAATCCACACTGCAATATCTTAGCAGCAGTTTTCCTAGCACTAAAGTGACCCCCACAAGCATGATCATGACAAAAGGAAATAATACTGTACTGGTCACTCTCAGGTATACATCTCCTAATAATCTGGTCTGGACAATATTTAAACAAATAAGGATCATCCCAGAAGAAGTGCTTAACCTCAGCTAAAAACCTAGAACGATCTTGTTTACCCCAATGTTGGGGCATTCGACCAGTAACAAGATAGTTCACTATATTCGCATACCAAGGTAATTGGGTAACAAAGAACAATTGTTCATCAGGAAAGCTATCCCTTATAGGAAGGGAATCATCAGGGGAACTAACAACTAGCCTAGACAAGTGGTCTGCTACAACATTTTCGGCACCCTTTTTGTCTATAATGTCTGGAGAAAACTCTTGCAACAAAAGGATCCACCTAATCAATCTAGGTTTTGTATCCTTCTTAGACAAAAGATATTTCAAAGCAGCATGATCAGTATATATGATGATCTTAGAACCTAAGAGATAGGGTCTAAACTTGTCTAAGGAAAACACAATGGCTAACAGTTCCTTCTCAGTAGTGGTATAGTTCAACTGGGCATCATTCAGAGTTTTGCTAGCATAGTAAATCACATGAAGTAATTTGTTTTCTCGTTGACCTAGCACTACACCAATGGCATAATCTGAAGCATCACACATGATCTCAAAGGGTAGGTTCCAGTTGGGTGCCTGGACTATGGGGGCGGTAGTGAGTAAATTCTTAAGCTTCTCAAAAGCCTCTAAACAAGCATCATCAAAGACAAACTTAACATCTTTTTCAAGCAAATTGTAAAGAGGTCTAGAAATTAAGCTAAAATCCTTAATGAATCGACGGTAAAAACCTGCATGCCCTAAGAATGACCTATTATCTCTTACGGTTTTTGGGACCTGTAAAGTTTTAATAAGGTCAACTTTGGCTTTATCTACCTCTATACCCTTAGAAGATACGATATGCCCTAAAACAAATCCTGAACGAACCATGAAGTGACATTTCTCCCAATTAAGCACTAAATTCTTTTCCTTACACCTAGCCAACACTAGTGACAAATGATGCAAGCACTCATCGAAAGACGAAACAAACACTGAAAAATCATCCATAAAGACCTCTAAGAACCGTTCTACCATGTCAGAAAATATGCTCATCATGCAACGCTGAAAAGTCGCAGGGGAATTACAAAGCCCAAAAGGAATGCGTCTATACGCAAAGGTACCAAAGAGACAGGTAAAAGTGGTTTTCTCCTGGTCTTCTGGGGCAATAACGATCTGATTATATCCAGAATAGCCATCTAAAAAGCAGCAGTGACTATGTCCAGCTAATCTCTCTAGAATCTGGTTGATGAAGGGAAGGGGAAAGTGGTCACTCGGGTCGGGTCGGGTTTAACTCATTTTTATCATTCTGGACTACAGTAATACCAGATTTATTGGGAACAACCTGAACGGGGCTGACCCACTTACTGTCTGAAATAGGGTAGATAATGTCTGCATCTAACAACTTAAGGACCTCGTTTCGAACTACCTCTTTCATATTAGGGTTTAGTCGACGTTGCATCTTCCTAGAAGGTTTGGTATCACTCTCTAAATAGATCTGATGCATACAAACAGTGGGACTTATACCCTTAACGTCAGCTATGGTCCACCCTACAGCTTTCTTGTTGTTTTGAAGGACAGTTACTAGCCTACTTTCCTGGTCACTATCCAAGATGGAAGAAATAATTACAGGTAAAGTCTCAGACGGGCCTAAAAACCTATATTTCAGGGAATCTGGCAATGGTTTTAGGTCCAACTTAGGAGGCTCTTCTAACGAAGGAACTAGGGTAGACTCAGAAACTGGTAGTGGTTCGACTTTAGGTTTCCACCCATTACTAGTATTTAACAAAGGGGTTGAATATAACAAAGCATTCACCTCATTAATCACATTATCATCATCAAAATCAATCCAAAAGTAAGCTAGGAATTTCTCTAATGGATCTTCTAACAAAGTGTTTGGTAATGACTCCTCGACTAATGTTCCTATCATGTTCACCTCTTCTATGTTCGAGTCATCTAGTTCGGAGGGTAGCTTACTAATATTAAAAATGTTCAGCTCAATAGTCATATTACCAAAAGACAATTTCATAATACCATTTCGACAGTTAATGATCGCATTGGATGTAGCTAAAAACGGGAGACCTAAAATTACCGGTATCTGGTTCTCTGGGTCAGGGACAGGTTGGGTATCTAGTATAACAAAATCCACTGGATAAATAAACTTGTCAACCTCTATGAGAACATCCTCGATCACACCACGAGGAATTTTAAAGGACCTATCAGCTAACTGAAGTGTCATCTGGGTAGGTTTCATCTCACCAAGTCCTAGCTTAAGGTACACATGATATGGTAGTAAGTTCACACTAGCTCCTAAGTCAAGCAACGCTTTCTCAACACGGTATTTACCTATTGTGCAAGAAATGGTAGGGTACTCTGGGTCTTTATACTTAAGAGTAGTGGTATTCTGAATAATAGAACTCACGTGACTAGCTAGAAAGGCTTTCTTCTGGACATTAAGCTTTCGCTTTCGCATACACATATCCTTGAGAAACTTGGAATAAGAGGGAATATGCTTAATTGCATTTAGTAGTGGAAGGTTGACAGTTACCTGCTTAAAAACCTCCAATATATCATTAAAATTGGACTCCCTCTCAGTTGGAACTAGCAGCTGTGGGAATGGGGCTCTAGGGACAAAGCCGGGCTCAATATGACCCTCATTGATCTCTTTAGAGACTCTATCATTCTCCTCAGTTTCTGTTTAAGAAGGGTGAACTGCAGCATGTTCACTATCAGGCATGGAAACCTTGTTGTCTATCTCTCTACCACTCCTAAGGGTTTTAATAGCATTCACATGATCAGATGGTCTTTCACCTATTTCATTAATTCCTCTAGGGTTGGGTTGAGTCTGACTAGGAAACTTACCTCTTTCTCTTAAAGACTCATTTATCTGACTAACCCGGGTTTTCAACTCGGAAATAGCCTGAGAGTTAGCCTGACCTATTCTCTTATTTTCTTCTAAACCTTGAGCAACAGATTGCTGAAATTGCACAGTGTTACGAGTTAACAAAGCAAGAGACTCTTCTAAACTCATAATCTTCTTATCCGAAGGGTTCTGAAACTGTGCCGGAGCTGAAGGATTCTTAGTATAGCCAAAACCTGGGGGAACCTGAGCATTACTAGACTGACCTTGATTCTGGCCCTTGGACCAAGAAAGGTTTGGATGGTTTCTCCATCCAGGGTTATAGGTTTCTGAATATGGGTCAAACTTCTGTCGGTTATCAAACCTAGTGTTGTTATAAAGAGCATTGGCTTGCTCTTCAAAAGCATGGCCTTCCCAAAAAGGCTCATTTCTTCCACTTACCACTAGAATGACCTAATTCTAAGGCTTCTAACCTTTTGGCTATAGCTGCTATTTTGGCATCTGACTCATGAGATCCTTCTACCCTATTAACATTTCCTCTACTTAGAAGAATTTTTTCTGGGGTTCCCTACTATTTTCCCATTGTTGGGTCTTATCGGCGATTTCATTCAAAAATGTCATCGCTTCATCAACAGTTTTATTCTCAAACCCACCTGTGCATAAGGACTCAACCATGGTTGTTGTTGAATAATCTAAACCCTCGTAGAGGATCTGAACTAACCTAACCTTCTCCAAACCATGATGAGGACATTGAGATATCAAGTCATTGAACCTTTCTAAGTACCTATATAAAGATTCTCCCTCTTGTTGGGCAAAAGTACATATTTGTGTCCTAATAGACGATGTTTTATGCCTTGGGAAAAACTTATGTATAAAGGCAGAAGTAAGTTGGTCATAGGTTTCAATTGACTCAGAGTCCAAACTATACACCAAGATTTGGCTTTATCTTTTAAGGAAAAGGGGAATAACCTAAGTTTCAACGCATCATCACTTAGGTTTTTAATTTTCAGAGTACTACAAACTTCCTCAAATTCCCTAACATGAAAATAGGGGTTCTCATTCTCCTTCCCTAAAAACATTGGGAGCATCTGTAAAGTCCCAGGTTTCAGTTCATAATTTGCCTCGGTTTCAGCTAACTTGATACAAGACGGACGAGAGGTCCTAGTTGGGTTTAGCAAAGCTTTCAAAGTTGCCATTTCTGGCACTACCAAAGGACTAGGAGTACTAGGGGTACTTTCCTCACGAAGAGACAGATTCTCAAAACTGAAGTTTCCAAAAACGGGGCTCTCAAAAGAAGAGTCTTCGATCTCCCCGCCTTCACAAGAAGAACTACTAGATTTGTCACTAATCAAACGACCTAGAGTGTTTCTTTTCCAAGCCCGTTTGAAAACTTCGGGCATACACTAGAAAAACAAAATCAAAAAGAAAATCCCTAAAAAGGAAGGGATGTTTTATGCAAACACAAACAAGGATGACTCCACCACAGCTAACCTACAGATTTCTAGCAAACAAAAAGCATGATGGCTCCACTTAGATTGTTTCTAGACCAGCTTCTAATCCTTCAAACGGGAATTCGTTACAATTTAAGCAAACCCCTCTGGAATCAATCCGAGTTAAAGTAAGTTGAATAGAGGCGAGGGAAGCTAGGTGGAGCTTTGATACCCAAGTCCTCACCGGTATTATAAGGCGGCGCAGTCACGCATTCAACTTAAATTAACCGTCAATAACTTCGAAGTATGCTTAAAAGAGTAACCAATATATTTCGAATGACTTTCCTGTTAAGCTCGTTACCCTATCGGTCTCGTTCTAGTCAAAAGTTTAGGCTTAAGTTCGCGTCTGGTGTCGTTTTCCTAAGGCGGGCAAGAAGAGAACGGTGATGAAATCCGAACCCTTATCTTGTATGGCCAGTCCTTGCCCTTTACTAGGAAATTAAAGCAGCCGTTTTCAAGTCCTCAACATATATACATACGAAGGAAGACAGTAACTCGCTGACAGGGGATTCACGAGTGTTTCGACAAACTTACCTCACGTACCAGACGGGGGATGAACCTTTGTAGTCGACTCGGGCCACGACTCCTATGTCATGTACGAACCCGAGGGGCCGAGGTGATATCGTAATCACCGTCCTTCTCTGCAAACAATTTATATATAAACCACCCTTCCGTAGGGTTTAAAAAATAATGTCCCAAAATTTAAAGTCCAAAGTCCAAAAATATAAAGTGCAAAAGAAAAAGAAAGTCTAAAAAAAAATCTATAAAAATGTCTCTCTTTTTTTTCTCTTTTTTTTTATATAAAAAAAAAATCTTCTTCTTTCGCTCCTTTCGCTTTGCCTTTACTCCAATCGTTAAATATTCACCAAAAGCATTGGCAAAATTTTCTTTCGCTCCAAATTCCAAAATCTGAAAGAAAAAAGACAAAAACCCAAAAACGTAAAGAAGAACAAATAAAAAAAAAAAAATCTAAAAACTCTAGCCTAAAGACAAGTCCGCGTCGGCGGCGCCAAAAATTTGATGTATTTTCAAAGTTGTTGTAGTAATAAATAATAGAGTTCGTTCAAGACTTGTAAAGGTTGTGCTTTTAGATTTAAATTTTAAAACTAAAGAAAATAAAGCAAATTAAAACTGATTATATTAGAGAGACCGGGGTTCAGGATTTCACCATTCACCAAAATTCATGTAATTCAATGTTAATTTTTATCATGCAATTCTAGACAATATAACTCCAATCAAAATAAATTGTGATTCTAATCATTGCCTAAATTAGATTTTCAAAACATCAATTGCTAATCGCAAGAATGAAGTATCAAAAGCCATAAACTAAGCATACTTCATCAAGAGAAAACACAACTAATTAATAAAAATCATTACTCAATTTTCATTCGGTGCAAATAATCATAAAAGAATTGCATAAATAAATTCAAATAAATTTTACCACATAACTTTTGGAAGAATGGCTTCCTCCATCGCCCCAAAAGATTGGGTTTAGCTCATCATGTTGGAAGCACACTCAAAATATGCATTCATGGCTCAAAAAGTGTTTACAAGAATAGAAAATAGTGAAACAGGAAATATGCAACAACACATGCTCGTTGCAGACCGACTGTTTCAAATCTCAACTGTTATGATGAAGATAACCGTTACAAATATGAAGATAATGTTGCAGAAGAGGATGAAGAAACCGTTACAATGAAGATAAATGTTGCAGAAGAGGATGAAGAAACTGTTACAATGAAGATAAATGTTGCAAATCAGTTGAAGAAACTGTGACAAGCATTTGAAGAAACCGTTACGACGGATGAAGAAACCGTTGTTGTTTCCCTGTTCTTCACGAGCAGCAGCAACAGAGTTCTGAAAACTCTTGATTCACGCTTCCTGAGCTCTCCTCTCGACCCCAAACTCTCCCCCCCTTCTATGTGATCCCATGAACTTATTTATACATCATTGCGACAATGAATTTCCCAAAATCTCTTTATGTAATCCCATTATTTCTTTTATTCTCGAAAATATATTGTTTCCAAAAATCGTTTTCCTACGCGTCTGCAGCTGTATTTCTTTCCTTCTATACCTTCTTCAAACTCCAGAATATCGATCAACTCTTCCAAACACGTGCAATACACGTTTAAATTCCTCACAACTCGTGCAAGCTCATGTTTTTCCTCCAACTCCCTGTTTGGATTAAACCAAGTTATCAATCTAAATTTGATCGAAACAAACAACCATACTAGCTCTGTTAGGACATATCACGACTACGCATGAAGTTTCAGCGATTGAATCACACAAAAACTCCTCCAAACATTCGATCGAAATTCTTCCAGTGAAGTGAAATGTTTTCCCGCCAAAATTGGTTTTGAATTTGAGAAGAAGATGTCCCCCCCCTAATCCTGTACGGGTTTCCCTTTAGCACTTGCCTTATGGGATGCAAATAGTAATTTTTGGGCGTAAATAGTAATTTTTCTAGGGTTTCTCCGGCACATTTTTGGGGTGCTTCCGGTGCATTTCTGGGGTGCCTTTAGTACTTTATCCTGGGGTGTAAAACACCACTTTTCGAGCCAATTTTTGCTGCTAGAGCTTATTTCTCTATAAATACCTACAAAGACATAAAATAACAAAATAAATACAAAATCGAGCACTAACAATACATACAATTGAGACATATTAGACACATAAATGCGTCTATCAAGCACTTGTGTCCTCGGATACTTGCACAAGTGGGGGTTGATTTTCCATAACCAACTCTTGATCTTCCATAACGACCTCTTGGTCTTCCACCGGAATGTATGGTACAATCTATAATAAAATGAAATATGTCACATCGCTTGTCAAAAAATATTTTTTTAAACACGCAGAAACGGCTGGGTCGAAATTAAATACCCAGCCGTCATTAAGTATATGTCTCGGTCGAAAAGTAAATATCTAGCCGTAATAACCTACACGGCTGGGTCGACCAGGGATATTCCGGCCGTTAAAACATACACGTCTGGGTCGACTAGTCATATTCCCAACCGTAAACAACTCACGTCTAGGAGTTCCGGGCCGTTAGTTGCCCGGTATCAGCTTACGGCCTAGAAAACGAGTCGTAAAAGTAGATACAGCCGGACAACTCAATCGACGCTAACAGCATTAAATAGCATTTATTATCTTCGGCCAGGATATCTAATCGTCGCCGATAGTATTAAATGCTTCCCATGCACGTAGAAAATACCTGGCCGTAATTGTTTAGTTACGACAAGGAGTATTCATCGTTCCATCCGTAACATTTTGATAACGGCTGGGAGTTCATCAATTGTGAGCCGTATAACAGAATAACGGCTAGGAGTTCATGGGTTCTCAGCCGTGATTGTACTTGGCGGCTGGAAATCTAGGGTTTTCGGAAGGAAAAAATCGAACCTTCTTGTCACTCTGAGCTTTAAAACTGAAATTCGAGTTAGAATAAAGGTATACCTGGTAATCTTGAGCATTTGTTCCTTCGATTTCTTCTTCTTCTTGGGTTGGTCCTTCGAAATCATAGTAAGGTTCATAAATGTTATTTTGAGTTTGAGAAAAAACTTCATGATTTTCTGAAAAATCAGTAAAGAACTGATCGTTGTTGATGGGAATTAATATGTTATCGTATTTTGAAGATTCGGGTTCACCTACATCAAAAGTATTGCTTGAATTACTCATTTCCAATTTTTTTCCCAATTTTTTTTTGTCTTCTTCTTCTTCTTCTCTTCCCTCTGATTTTTTTTGTTGTTTTGATTTTCATCTTCATCACTTAACTTAAAAGAAATGAATTAGTCTAAATTGATTTGTTAATCATAATTAGTGATGTTAATTAAAATTATTATCTCAAGTCAAATGGGGTCATATTAGTCATTATAAAAATATTTTGAATAGAGGATGTTCACTATCACTATTTCATGACCCTATATAATCCCAAAAAACCAAGCTTTTTTAAGCCCCAAGTTCTAAACTTATTCCATTTTTCAGAAAATAAAATAAAATCCGAAGTAAGACTTTAAGTAACCACGAGCCCTTGACCCCCACTAGCAAATAGGTTTTCTTTTTCTGACAGCAGCAATCTAGCACTGGAGATGCTATCAGATCTCCAAGCTACTGTTTTCTTCTGGCCATAGTGTCCGAACAGATCCTAAATATCCATAGGACATTAGGACCATGTAGAATTAGGGGGTACTAAAATTTTAAGAATAATGTACAGTCAATTTTAATAATTATGTATCCTTCCCATAAGCATATGTATAGTATCACTGAGAATGGAATTTCGATTTAAATTTCATAAGAAATCATTTATAATTTGGGTGTATTTTTTATTTTTTCACCACTATTTCCTTGTTTTTAAAATGTATATGTAACTATATGTGTATTTGTCAAAATGGATGCATTACTTGTGACGCAGCTTTGAAAATGGTTGCATACCCTGTTATTAGGGGAAATTAGGGGAAGACCCAAAAAAACAATATTCTCGTTCTCAGGCCCATAATTAATTTTGGGGACTGTGACACCTATAATTATTTCCGTGACACCCATAATTATGTGAAATTATTAAAAACTTCTGCATGACGGATTATGCATCTGCATGACTGAGTTATGCATCACGGGTATAATTGACAACTCAACTTGGACATAACATTTTTAAAAATCCGCACCTTAGAAATTAACAAATTTTATATGGTTGGAAATCTTTTAAAGAGAGCTACGCAACGAGTACAAACAACAATATCAAATTTTTGTTTTTCATGAAAAAATCGGAGGTGATCATCGTTTTAGGAAAAAATTTCGAAAACTTGATACATAACCATTATGCAGCCACCAAAAAGGATGCATAACGCATTATGCAGACGCATAACGAATTATGCAACCATTTTCTCGACTGCATAACAAATTATGCATCTGCATAACAAAGTTATGCATCTATAACAAGTCATGTACCCATTTTTTTCGCACCCTTCTTGAGTATAAAAAATTGATGCATAATGCAGTATATATATATATATCCATATTTATGGATGTATATCATGTTATGCATCTATTTTCTCGATGCATAAAAGATTGTGCGACAATTTTCTCGATGCATAATGCATTATGCAGTCATATTTTCGGATGCATAACTGGTTATGCATCCATTTTCACGACTGCATAACATGTTATGTAGATATTATTGTAGGTGCATGACAAGTTATGCAACCTTATTTTTTGTTGGTTTCAATACTAACAAAAATGTTGTTGTATAACGTGTTATGCAATCATTTTTCGGACTGCATAACACGTTATGCAACAAATTTTGTAGATGCATAACAGGTTATGCAACTGTTTTTAGAGTTGCATAACAGATTATTCAACCATTATGGACAACAACAGGTTATGCAACTGTTTTTGTAGTGCTTTATTGAATGAATTTTTGTTAGAGAATGAAATACAAGCTAGTTCACATACTGTGGGGTACTTCAATGGATGTCAGAAATCTACTATACAGTATTTTGCAACAGATTGTATGTGTTGGACTAAGCCGTATGATTGAACTAATCCGCCTGTAACACCTGCTGCCCTGAAACACCCATGTTGAACTCAACTGGCTAAAGACTGGTGAACAAACTCTTGCAAGACTGAACCAGGTTACAGGAAACCCCCAGTGTTGGAATTGCCTCAAATTATACTCATCTGTCTATGAATCTCCTGTAGAAAAATGGTGGAGCCTCAAATTATAAGATGAACACCAAACACTGACTATGATTGCTTGAGAAAATTAAGCTCATGTTTCCGTCGAGACCTGACATTACGAAATCAATCATCCTTTCTGCACTTAACTAGGTCCCCGAAACACCACCACCAATGCTGGAATTGCCTAGAGTTTAATGTATGTGTCATTCTCCGATTATGCATCTCCAAGTTCCCTGCAGATAAATGCTGTAGTCTTGGACTTCATGCGCTGCACACTTCATCACTATGATGCACTTCCTATAAATTTTCCGCAGGTAAATGCGGATCCTCAGCCTTTGTCCCTGTCAAGCAATTATACATAATCAGTGTAGGAGTTCACCATCTTGTTGTGGTTTAGGCTTGTGTTTTCAATTTCCTGTAAGCATTCAGTTCTGTTTTCCTGGTTGTTTTAGTCATTTCGTATACAAGATCAAATGGAAAACACATTTTCTATCCACAAGCATTGGTATCTTCCTATACATTTTCCACAAGCATCAACACACAACCAATTTTCGTATAAATTAAACCAAATGGAAACAAGACTAGGACATAAGTTTATCGCATCCGTCAAACTTCCCCCATTCAATTCTTCAGATTTTCTTTTTCTTCGATTCCGACCTTAAACTCAATCAGTTTCATCACAAAACACTTCAAATTTCTTAACCCCTAATTCTTAAATAATCTGGAATGAACCCAAATCCAAATCTCATAGAAAGTAAGATATTTATGTACATCTCCATCTCAAATCTACTAACAAACCCATCTCTCTAACTCCCAAATTCC
Organism: Papaver somniferum; assembly: GCF_003573695.1. Lineage (NCBI taxonomy): Eukaryota > Viridiplantae > Streptophyta > Magnoliopsida > Ranunculales > Papaveraceae > Papaver > Papaver somniferum. The sequence goes on from NC_039362.1 coordinate 143,739,476, forward strand.
TCACAAAACACATCACCATTAACTAATTCATCCCCTTCAATGTCAACAAAAATTAGACAAATTTCTCATCACCAATGAAAAATCAACCATTCATATCAAAATCTTTAGATTCATCCTCCTCCCAAGTATACACAAACATGATGTCTACCCTCCTTTACAAATGAAGAAGAAGAAGAAGAAACAAATCAAACCCTGATATGACGAAGAAAGGAAGGGTTTTGTGATGTAACATGTGAGCACAGAGAAAGGGGTTTCGAATTTCCTCCATCGATTAAGATTATCCTGTATCAAAGAATGAGCACATAAATTAGGGTTTTAGAATCGAACTTACAGGTTTTAGGGGGGGAACTGGTCTTCTCCGAGTTCACTCGGGTGAGAGGATATGAAAATGTAGAGATTCTATTCTATTCTGTTGAAGAAGAAGTGTAATTCGACCATTAAAACAGACGAAAACATAATTTTTGAAATTGTGGGTTTGAGAATAATTTTTTTCCAGAAAATGGGTGCGCGCCTGTAGTTTTCTGAGCGTGGGTTTCTCAGTGGAAAAATCTGGGAGAATGGGTCTCCCTGTAGTTTTCACAAACAAAATACGAAATGGTGCATCTCCCTTTTTGGGACCAGTCTCATGCGTGCCTCACCAGTTAGGTACGGAATAATACCGGACTCTAATATGTCCGAGTCATATGTATGAACCGAGTTAGACCAAGTAAACTATCAAAAAATTATTATGAAACAACCGGTTTGGCATTTCTCGAGCCAAGAAAGATTTGGGTTATGAATTAGGTCCAAAATAAACAAAATGTTATTGTGTGTTTTGTTTCGCATTGTTTATGGACACTCTTTCTTATTGAGTGTCATTTTTGTGAAGCTACATTAGCACGACAATTAAGTTAAGTGTATAATAGATGTCAAAATTGTTGCTTACGACGTATAAGTAACATTGGTCGGAACAATATTACTGTTTAACGTTCAAATGAGGGTTGGCTTAAAGAATGAACGGTTAGCTACATCTAGAATGGTCAGTATATACCGACATGTTCGTTATGTCAAGAAGAATGAATTACTTAGGAAGTAATGAACAAAAGCTTGGGAAACTACAGAGACATGATATTAGAGCATCGCTCGGTCAAACTCGCAAGTTTCGCTATCTCAAACTTGTTATCAACGTTGGAGGTACAAAACTATATCCTAATTTCTAGTCTACTAAAGTCAAGTCTCTGACTGGGATAAGAGTTTGGTAGTTGAGTATCAGATATTTATGAATAACCCTCGAAGATTGAAGACTGAAGAACAAACAAAGACATTTGCAACAACTTCATCAACAAAGAGGTATTAAAGACTGGCATATCTTGTTTACTCATTGCATATACCATTCTATCTTATGAGACATTGTCGTATGATTTTAATATTGCAAAAAAAAAATCGAGTTCAAGTTTGTCTTGGTTAAACTCTCGAAATATGATTCAAGCAACAAATGTTCATAGATCCTTAATTAGTTAGAACAATTTATTGTTCATAAACTATTTTTGTTTCAAATTTATCATTTGGAAATTACCCAAGTAACAGTACATGTTATCTATAATTATTGTGAATGTTTCGAGTTATATAATGAGAAATATATAATTATGTGCAATGTACACATACTTGTATGTTTTACCTAGTCAGTCTGAAATTCCACAAACTGTAGAAGTTTGCGAACCTTTTACATGTGAGTTCGGAAATTAGGGACAATTTGCAAACCTCTATGATCTGATTTCGCGAGCTTAAAAGGTTTGCAAACTCGTATGGCATGACTTCGCAAACTACCAAAGGTTTGCAACCCTATACAGTTCCATTTTAGCATAAGGTCACGAAATTTCCTATTTGATTATGTTCGTTTTTGCTACAACTCGCATAGACACTTCTAAGACAATTTTATTCACAAAATCTCTTTGGGCTTGTGGATGCTTGTTTAATCTTGAGTGTTATTTAATATCGCTAGTGCTTATAAGGTATACTTGTCGCAATGGATTATTATTGTGCACGGTTCCATAACCCTGGACCATAGTGCATATTCTTTTGTTTAATTTCAAGGAAGACTTTTCACATGCTTACATGAATTCTTAATAAGAAATTCATTCAAACTGAGAAAGTGTTTGCTTGAATCTCAAGCAACCTTATCTTGAATTCAAAGATATCTTTAGCCTTGAAAATATATAAATAAAGAGACTCTTGAAACAAGATTTCTTAATCCTTGACACTCTTGTGTCCTAGTTGCAAAGTTATAGTCTTCCTCTATAACCTAGGTTTCTCTATGAAACTGTATTCTAGGGTTACAACTTTGAAGACACTTAGAGATTTGTGAAGCGCGGTCAGACTACCTTTTACATGATAGTTCTTGTATCCGGATCTTGTTCTGCTGGTTATTGAAGTTCACGAACAATATAGATAAAAATCACAAAGTGTTGTTCGTCTCAAACTTTGTTATTCCTCAAGATAGATATACAAACTCTTCCTTGATTTTTTTGGATTATTTTTGTGGGGTGGTTAGTAATTTAGGATTCTCTTCTAACAAAACATAAGTGTTTCAGATCCGTTAGGTTTGCTGGAATTTGTTTATGCAAACATATTTCCAAACCTAGATTGAAACATAATAAAAGAAAAATCAAATAGGCTTGTTTATTAGAGGCAAATAGGAGTCAAAAGTTCTAACTGAGGTTGAAGCAACTCTTAGGATCTAAAGGGTCATCTAAGGGAATCAAGTGCGTAGAATCTTGTTAGGCTCATGAGCCATAAGAACACGACTACATCTGAAATACTTGAAGGATCAATCAGTCTCAACTACATTCCAGTTCGAAGTATGATATCTTAAATCCTTATTCGGTCTCAACTACATCCAGTTTGAAGTATGATAATATTGAAATCATATCTTGAAAGATAAATTTCAACTTTCATACTTGTTCGGATTCGGATTCGGATAATTCATATATAAATAGATTTTTCTTGATATTTATTTTTGAGATCGTCCAAGAACTCTTCTACACATCATGTACACGAAGTTTTGGTCTATACTTATTGATTATGGAAGAAAAATAAAAAAACTTTATATACAATCTGATTCAAGGGTCTTTGCTTTGGCCTATTTGTGATTTTATTAGGTTTTGTCCATATAAGATGTCGAACAAAAAATGGTGGTGTACTTGGTACCTTTTCTTTGCACATGATGCAGCCAAGGCATATGAGGATGCCTTCTGTAACTGTGATTGTCCATATCGTCAAAACGTCAACATTGATGATACTGCCCAACATTGAATACTTCACCATCTCCAAGAATTAAACTAGATGCTCCTGCTCAACACCATCAGAACTTTCTTCTTCTCCCATTTTCACCCGACACCTCCTTCCCTTCTCGCCCATAAACATCATTATCCATCTGTTCTAGCACCTAAAACCAGAACCTAACCCTAGCTTCCAGTAGTATAGTAGTTGTAAATGAAAATATAAGCTCGTACTAGCCGGTTGAAGCAAGTAATATAGTAGTATGTAGGTTTATTTTTCAGTTCTTTCTAATTTTCTAATTAGGGATGATATGAAGCCTAAGTTTAATTTGATATCTCTTGTTTGTTGATTGTTCTTGCAAATGGGTTTGATTGATATACATGATTTCTGAATTTCTCTATCTCTATGGATTATAATACACTACCTTCACCATGTATGTCATATATCCATGGTAGTCAGATTCATCTTATACTTTGTTCAAACATGTTCTCTATTGATTAGTTGTGCCTCAAAATGGACAATTAATACTAGCGGTTGACACGAGTTTGATGCTGAAATTCGAATCACATATATATATCCTTGTATTATCACGATCAAATCATTGAGTGAAGTTAGGGATAACTGTCTCTAGCTTTGCTTTAGGAAAGAAAAAAAGAAAAATTTGCTTAACTAGGATATTCTAGTAAACAATATAGTGGATTCAAATCCCTAATATTTCTGTTCTTTGGATTTTATTCATCATATTTAGTTGTTGTAGCATTACCTCATCTTGTCGTTAATCGATACCCATTACGGTTGAAATTACTACTAGTAGAACCCTAGAATTTAGCATCACATAGTTCCAGCTTCCCATAGGATCGACCTGTATTTTCCTCTATCTATGTTCTAAACACTGTGCGCTTGCGGTTTATAATTGTAGGTTTCTAAACCTACCAAGTTTTTGAAGCCACTGTCGGGAAGTTAGCAAATGGTGTAGTTAGATTAAAAAGGTTTTGCTTTACTAGTTGTAGTTAGGATTTGTACATAGCCTTTGTTTTCTGAAGAAAACAAAAATGTCTGTATCGTTTTATCAAACTTTGCATGTTTTTCTTTGATTTCTATTTAATTGTAGTGTTATTACTTATTAGATGAGTTCCTCGTATGTATGTGTTCCATTAAAATTTGAATGTATGTATATATGTGTGTTGTTCCTGCATCATGTTCTGTAGATTATATCTTTAACTTTTGTTTCTTTTTATAGTTTGTTTAAAGTGTTGTGGTCCATAGCTCATTGTATTGCCTAGTCACACTATCTGGTAAGTAATTGGGTTCACATTACACTTTTTCCTTAGCCTAGGTAGATGAGGAACTTTCTTTTACATCTGTAGGATCTAACTATATTTTTCCTGTAGTCTTTTGATTTTGCATTTCGGTTAGATTTCATTTAGGAATTTGTTTAGTCTGTAGCTTTTGTTTTACTTTAATCATGTAGCTAGATAGATCAGTTGAGCTTTATTTTTATCTGTAACTGGTGTGTAGCATTTGTCCTATATCTATTAGTAATGCATAGTTTATATAGATTGCATAATAATCATTAGTCTTTCACAATGGTCGTAGATCATATACACTATTGTAAATCGATTGTCGTTAATAATTTAAATATTGAATATCTAGCTTAGCTTTTTGTCGTTAATAATTTAATTTTTTGTGAAACTGTGATATATGTATATATATTAGTGTACATACTTCTCTATTTTATTTGCACATTTCTGGGTATTGAAGGGTTCTTTTGAGCTTATCAGGTACTCATCAAACACTACAACAACATAACGTCTAGGACTGATTTGTAAATGCTTAGCCTGAATAGTTTGATACTGGGTTTAGCAAACAGAAAATGGGTCATTTGTCCAAATATTTTTAAAACATGGTTCAAATGGACGAGTAAAAATTAGTATGGGTGAAATGGACAAAAAAAATTTAGCAAGGATGAAACTGGATTCATCTTGGCTTAAACTTAATATATAGCGAGGATGAAACTGGATGCATCCTGTGTAAATTAAAAAAATAAGAAAAAGTATTTTAAAATTGGCAAGACGAAACTGTTTACATCCTGACTATTTTTACATTTTTGTCCATTTAAACAGTATCAAAATCTAATTGTATTTTTCACCCAGGAATTATTGATTTTGGTCTTTTAAACCAATTTTGTGTTTAGCAAATGTGTTATATATCTTGTTAATAAATACGAGTTGGCCTCTCGTTAGTTAACCATATTTTTATTGCCATAGTCCAGTGGAAATCCAGTTCAGGATTGATAGACGTCAGAGATCTCTGCCGATGTTACATCAACAACATTTTTTTTTAAATTTTTATTGTGTTAGTTTTTGTTATTGATTTGTTTTTCAGTAACCTTGTAGTGTTGTGTTTACTCCTAGTAGCTTATATATAGTTTTTATATGCATCATTCTGTTTAGGAATTGGTAGAAGCATTTAAGATAAACTCATTTCATTTTTTTTCTTTTAAAAAAAAGTATCATGTCGGGGTTTTGGTCAGCTGTTAGGGATGAGAAATCTTCACACAAATCCCTTAAAGAACTTTCATACGAGCATGCTTCAAATTATGAGAATCCCATAAACCATGGTTTTAGTAACTTTAAGGAAAATTACGGACATTTTCAAGGTACGGAGACACAATATATAGACCCTGATTCTTATCCACACATGTACCAGTTACCACCATTGGATGTTGAACAATTTTTTACTCCCATGACTCCTTGTATGCAATCTATAACAAAAACTCTAAAACTCATCGAGCAGAATAATGCTATATTTGAATTGAATGCATTGCATGATAATCCATATAGCAACACTTCTGAATTTCCTTTCTGTAGTAACCCTCATCCACAATCATGTAATGAATATGCATCTGAAATGAGGATACCCTTTGTTGAAGACCCTACTTTCATTGAGCAACTTAATATAATTCTAAAAATGAATCTGATTTATTTACAAAATGAAGGAAGGGAGAAATTTCAGAATGAAATGTTTGTTATAGTCCTAATGAATTACATTTTGAAGATAGTGTGTTAGTTCCTACTGATGCAACTGATATTGAATATGAACCTAATCTAGAGGTAATCGAGTCGACTAGAGACACTATGATTTTGAATAGGGCATTGCATTCTTTTTATGATGATGATGATGATATTATGTTAGAAGAACATGTTTACTCTGAAAATTTTACGGAACCTTTGGTTTCAGAGACATTAGACTTTAGTTCGACCTTGATGAATGATGTTTATTTCTAGCATTGAATCTGCATATATATGTGATGTTGATCCTGATTTGGGGCTTGTGCAACTATTAAGTGAAAAAGAGCATGACACACATCTTGTCTCTGAGTTAGGGAAGGCTTAATTGTCTGTCGAAAATAATGATCTTATGCATGAAAATAACTGCAATGTGTCTGAATCCCTGCCTGGGTCGTAATCAGATGGTCTTGCACCAAACCTAGATTTTGTTTGTAAAAAGATTGTGAAACCAGCTCTTCTTAGAGTTCCTAATCTAGGTCTGGAACTGTGTGCTTCTCAAGTCCTCTTGGACTATTTTGTAACTAAATGTGATACTTTTGAGGAGCCACAGTTGGAGTGCGTATCTCTATATGAACCTAACAATGTTCACTTTGAACTAGATCTTGTGCATGATGCACCCCTAAATTGCTAAGCTTTGTGCCCAAAAGCATATATGTTGAAAAATCCAGGTTTGGGAGTAGCTCATCTTGTCTGGAAGTCACTTAAATTTTTGTCCTGTTATAAATGTGTGAGGCTACTAAAATCTCTACATACTATCTTTTGAGTTGATCCTCAACTGTTTAGATTGTTGGTTTATGGTAAATTTTTCTTGTATAATATAGTAGGTAATTTTTCTATCTTGGGTCTGTTAAGTCTTATTTTTCTTTATATATTGTGCTAATCCAATGTGATCACAGCGGAAAATGTTAGATTCTAGTCTTGAATAATGGAATTCAAATTTTGCTTTTACCGACATCTGGTAATCTCTTTCCTTTTCTCTACTCAACATGGTTCTCTTGGTATGTTCTAGTTAAAATCATGTTTATCTTTTGAAACATCAATATTTAGTTTAGGTTTGGGGGTGAAGTGTAGATGCCATGACGTTGTCGCTGCACTATAATTGAAACTGAACTCGGCCATATAAAAAAAATTGATGAGAAAAAAAAAAGTTGATCTCATCTACCTTGATTTGTGATACCTGTACATATATGATATTTTAGGGTTCTTGATATAGATAAGGTACTCATGGTTTCCAGCACCATAACATATGAACTTCGATTTATTTATTTTGAAACTTCTTGCGTAGTCTAGTAAACAACCAATCATCTAGAATATTAATAAGACTAGATAACGGTTCGAACTCTTAGACTTCAAAAAATATTCTAAGTGCTGGAATCAATATGTGCTTCTTTGAACCTATCAAAGCTAGATTGATATACCAAACTGTTGTGAACAAAATTTGAGATGCATGTGTCACATTCATGGAATTTGAGCTCATATTTTGCCATTGAACTTTGTGGGTATGTTCTAAGAAAACCATCACGAGACTTAATTCGTCCACTAGGGAAACTTAGTGGTTTAAAAGGATTATTGCATTCGCTGAATGAAATCGAGAGACCAACGGCATTGATATAACTAGGATTTTGTTAGTTTATCTTTTACTTGAGGACAAGTAAAATTCAGGTTTGGGGGTATTTGATAGGTGCTAAATATTGCATATTCCATGTATTTTTATTGGCATTTTCGTATCTATCGTGCTTTAAATTCTCATCTTATACCAAATTCTGTTTTTTATTGTGTTCAATAAATTCTCTTGTACTAAGTTATTTTTTGTGATTTTAGGTAGTTTATAAAGCTTGGAGCCTGGAGAGACCGAGAGGGGAAAAGAATTGGTGCCTGGTGGCAGAAAAGAAGAGGTTTATGCAAGCCGCTGGCGCAACTAGACTTATCAATGAGCTTGGAAGAGTCAAGAACCAAGGCCGTAAACCAAACATCATCTGTAATTCAAAATATCAACATTGATGACACCTCCCAACATTGAATACTTCTCCATCTCCATCCATCAAACTAGATGCTCTTGCTCAACACCGTCAGAACTCTCCCTTTCTCCCTGAAAAAAGCGGGGTCTAACAACCACATCCAATATTTCGTTCGACAATATGAATAGACAAACTCCAATATACTTTCAAGAGAATCAACTAGACAGTCAGACTCAATCTATAGAAAAGTATATCAAAGAGTTATATCTCAATTTCAAAATTCAATTTGCAATCAAATAAATAGGAATTTGCAAGCACGGTTGAATAAGAGAAATAACTTGGACGGTATCACAAACCAATATCCAAGTGTCAATAAATTCAATCAACAACCCAAAGGTCTGATTCGATAACTGATTGAACTTAACGCACAACCTGTGATATTTCTATTATATAACAAAATATAATGAGAAAAAGAAATAACACAGACACCAGAAATTTTGTTAACGAGGGAACCGCAAATGCAGAAAAGCCTCGGGACCTAGTCCAGCTTTGAACACCACACTGTTTTAAGCCGCTACATACACTAGCCTACTGCCAATGAACTTCAGACTGGAATGTAGTTGAGCCGTAATTAATCTCACACTGATCAAGGTACAGTTGCGCTCCTTACATCTCTAAACCCCAGCAGGATTCTACGCACTTGATTCCCGTAGCTGATCTCACCCACAACTAAGAGTTACTACGACCCAAAGTCGAAGACTTGATAAACAAATCTGTCTCACACAGAAAAGTCTATTGGAATAAATAAATTTATCTCCCACAGAAATACATATTAGTTTTGTTCCGTCCTTTGATAAATCAAGGTGCACATAAACCAATTGATAAACCGGACTTATATTCCCGCAGAACAACCAAGTATTATCAATCACCTCACAATAATATTAATCGTATGGAAGCGAAACAAGATATTGTGGAATCACAAACGATGAGACGAAGATGTTTGTGAATTCTTTTAATCTTATCTATCGGAGATAAATCTCAAGCAAATCTCAACAAAGATAATAATCAATCACGATAATATAAGTAAGATCAGAACACGCAACTACAGAGAAAATAGTTGGGTCTGGCTTCACAATCCCAATGAAGTCGTTAACCTACAAGGTTTCATGAAAAACCTAAGGTTAAAGGAGAAACGACTCTAACTAATGCAACTAGTATCACACACAAGGTGTGGGGATTAGGTTTCCCAGTTACTAGAGTTCTCCCTTGTATAGTTTTCAAATCAGGCTTTGCAATCTAAGTTACCTTGGTAACAAAGCATTCAATATTCAGCGTTAGATGAAAACCTAATTAGACTCAAGCTAATATATTTAAACCGTTAGATCGAACTTAGGTTGTTACACACAAATGAAATGTACCTTCATTTAGGTTTGAGTAACCGTACCTAAACGTGTACACTAGGTTGGCTCAACAGTAGTTAACCGAAGTTAGCTACATGAACACTCTCATATCAACCTTATTCATCTTAACCATAACTAGTTAAAATGACTCAAATGAAAATAGTTATAAAGTTGTTCAATTTTTATATTCTCATACAAGTATACAAGAACACAATGGAAGCAAAATCGATTTGATTCACTCGAATCAATTCATGAACATTATATCCACGGTTTGCATAGAATGCATTCTTTATTATATAAATGTATTATTTCATGTCACAAACGATTCTAGAACTTTAACCACTCAAGTACGCAAACGGATACGCATACTTAAGTAGCCGGACTGAGCTTGGATTCGCCAGTATGTAAACGGGTACGCATACCACAAAACTCAGCAGAAATTCTCGGATCCAAATCTTACGCTAGTACGCGTGCCGGTATGTGTACTTATGCTTCCAGACTTTCACAAACCAATAGGTGCGCATACGGGTATGCATACTATGGTTCCCGGACATGGATAACATATATGCAAGAACACATACTATGTTCATAATCCAATAACAGTTAAGTGTTCTAAACTTTATTTCAATCATTGAAACATTCTTAGAGGATGAAAATAGTTGTTTTCACAAACTATTAGCATCAAAGCAATTTTTAAGTTACTGAAATAATCATTACGAAACATTCCAAGTTTACACCAAATGAATGTATCACACAAACCATGTAAGATGTTACTCGACGATTTTCACATGATCATCGTTTGACTTTCGTCCAGAATATAAGATGAACTTGGTCGAAACGAAAGCTTACCAACACATATTTCGAGAAATATGTAAGCGAGCCAAACTCAGTTCGAAATCTCAAATGTGCATAATTGAATACTATATAGCAATACGACTTTTGTCTCAATATAGAAGATAGAGTATAAATAGACTTTCGAAGTGATAGATGAGTTTCAGTCTCCACATACCTTTTGTTGATGAAGTTCCACAAGCTCTCCTTAGTAGTTCTTCGTATTCAATTGATGAACGCCGTGAAGTCTAAAGCTCAAGTACACAATATATCCTAGTCCGAGACATCGTTATAAGTAGACTAGAAATCAAGACTTTTAATTTTGATTACTAACATTGACAAACAAGCTTGAGATAGCAACGCTTGCGAGTTTGACCAAGCAATGCTACAACACTCCCATTTTCACTCGACACCACCTTCCGTTCTTTCCCAGAAACATCACCATCCATCTGTTCTAGCTCCTAAAACCAGAATTTAACCATAGCCTCCAGTACCTTCTACCTCATGTTCAATTGTCTCTCTCCCTCATCTAATTTATCCCCAACGGTAACCTACCTAGAGAATTCATCAGTTTAAATGAAAAAGAGACAAGTCTTTTCAATTATTGCAGCAAGAAGAAAATATGTCAGAGAAGCATTAGTGGTGAGTTTCAAGAACATCAAATCCCTAATTTGTAGTTGTATTTTGTTGAAAATGGTATTGGTTAGATGGGGGAAACTTGTATAAATAGAGGAGGCAGTTGTAATGAAAAGATAAGACTGGACTAGCTGGCTGAAGCAAGTAGTAGTATTTAGGTTTATTTTTCAGTTATTTTTAATTTTCTAATTATGGCTGAGATGAAGACTAAGTTTAGTTTGATATCTCTTGTTTGTTGATTATTTTTGTAAATGGGTTTAATTGTTATACATGATTTATGAATTTCTCTATCTCTATGGATTATAGTATACTACTTTCACCATGTATATCATGCATCCATGGTAGTTAGATTCATCTAATAGTTTGTTCAAGCATGTTCTTTATTGATTTGGCTTAATCCGTGATTAGTCGTGCCTCAAAATGGACAGTTAATACTAGGGGTTGACACGAGTTTGATGTTGAAATTCGAAACACACATATATATATCCTTGTATTATCACGATCAAATAATTGAGGGAAGTTAGGGATAACTGTCTCTAGCTTTGCTTTAGGAAATAAAAGAAGAACAATTTGCTTAACTAGGATATTCTAGTAAACAATATGGTGGATTCAAAGCCCTAATATTTCTGTTCTTTGGATTCTATTCATCATCTTTAGTTGTTGTAGTACCACTTTATCTCTTCGTTAATCGATACCCATTTCGACCAAAATTAATACTAGTAGAACCCTAGAATTTAGCATCACATAATTCCATCTCCCCGTAGGATCGACCCGTATTTGCCTCTATCAATGTTCTAGACACCGTGCGCTTGCGGTTTATAATTGTAGGTTTCTAAGCCTACCATACTTCTCACTACAGCTAGCGAGTTTACACCTAACAAAAAAACATATTAAATTTGATCAATGTTGGTTAAGAGACCTAGGCGCAAGCAAATCTGTTGAGACATTACGACAATGCTATATATCTGTCTTTCATGCCTTTAAGTATTAAAAAAATATCCGCAAAATGTGAAGTATGATTTAAGAAACTGGAATATCCACTGTTTTGGCCATATACAAACTTAGATTAGGGATAAAAACATGCGTCTTTAAAACATACTTTCTCAAGGTGTGATAAATCAGTATGATAATAAGATTGATAGTCTTAAGCATGAACTTGATTATTAGTCTAATGTTCAACATGATTTTGGAGTCAAAGACTTGAAGGGCTAAGGATGATACTTCTAAATTTGGTGACAAAAATACAAGTTATTTTCATGATAGAGCTAACTACATGAATAAAAGAACTCAAATAGAATCTAAATAAGACCCAATAGATATTTGGCTAACTGAGAGAGCTCATATTGCTTCTAATTTTCCAAATAATTAATAATGAAGTTTTCACTAATGGTTTATGGGTTTGGAAAGGTATTAGTCAGAGAATGGAAGTGGTGGGGAAAAATGATTATTGGAAAGTTGAGATAGTGAGAATATTAACATATGAAAAGATATCTGGTTTCCTAGCCATGATGGGTACTTCCTATCTCATTTTTATCAAGACATTTACATACTTTTAATCAATTCATTGATACATATACCAAGTGATGGAATGTTAATCTTCAAAATGCTATTTTTCATAGTGGGCATTGGTAAGTTAAAGATGGAAAGCCAGTATAAATGAGTTATTTTCAGTTAAATATGTATATAATAATATCTTGAACGGTGAGCATGTCAATAATACTTTAGGTATGAACAATATTTTACCTTGGAAAAGACTTTGGAGTCTTATCCCTTCACTGAAAGTACATTTTATATGGAAATGTATCCACAATTATCTTCCTACTAGAGAAAGACTTGATAAGCGTATTCACCATATAGAGACTACTTGTTCTCTATGTAAAGACTCATGTGAAATCGTATAACATCTCTTTAATGAGTGTCTTATAGCATACTGTACATGATATGGTTTGTTCTTACTAACAATCTGTGTTCTATAGCTAGTCATTCTTTCTTTAAGCAATGGTTTACAACTTGATTTACTGATGAAAATTTGAATGATGCTGCTCATCAACAATCCCTTAGATTTATATGTCTTTCCATGTGGGAACACATGGCAGTTTAGAAACACCGATGTGATTTGAATTGGTAACTAAAGAAAATAAGGAGATTTTTGAACGAGAGTCTCTCATTTTCGAGTCCTTTTGGATTATGACACAAGACAACAAAATCATACCAATATAAAGGAGACATGGAAGCCTCCAAATTTAAATTTTGAAAAATAAATTTCGACGCCTCTTCCAATACTAACCTTGTGTGAATATACCTAGTTCAGAAAAAAATGCAGGAAATTTTGAAGCAGCAAAAACAACAACGACCTTGGAGGAGCATGCAGAGGATGTAGTTGCTCTTGAAGCGGTTGAATGGGAAATTGACAAGGGAATCCAGAATTTGCACTTAGAGACAAAAATTAAAAACATAGTAGCTTCCATCAGCGACTCTGCTAGTAATGTCCGGAGATAACTTCTAGTTTAATTTAATTCAAGACTAGATTTTTAAATTAAATTAGTGAGGGAATTAATTTATAGTTTAGTAAAAAAAGATGCAACTCTTGTGCCGACACCCTAACTAAACATACTTGAAGTGCCATAATGAATTCTTAGTGATCTTTTCCATCAGTTTTCTTGTTGGATGATTTGGAAAGGACTCAAATAATGTATGAAGCTAATTTTAGTACAATTTTTTTTCAATCAAAAAGAAAGAAAAGACTTAGCGAACTACATTAAAAAAATCGAAAACCAAATTTATAATTTTAACTGATTTTTTAAAGTTGTTGTGCCTAATTTATGAGTTCTTGCATTATTTACGTATCATTCCTTTTCATGTACATCCTAAATAAACACTACATACACCTATTTATTTTAAACCATACCAAGGTATTATAGAAGAAAAAAATAACTTAAAAAATGGGATCAAATCTGTTTATCTATTTTACTTTTTATGTTTCTTGTTTTTCAGTTTGTTTTCATCTTCTCAAAATCTGCCCGAACAGACGGTATTATTCTTTCTTATTATTATTATTTTATCGAGAAATTAAAATATTGACGAATTCTGATCTCTGGATTTAAAATAAATATTACTCAGTTATACTTATTCATATTGTACACCATACTATTGGTTGATTAACATTGCGTATTAGGGTTGTGATGTTTTAATCTTGTTGGATGACATAACAACATTCAATGGTGAGATCGAAGAATACAAGACCGAATGCAAGATCAGTATGCGAGTATGAAGTGGTCGACATATTAAATCATAGGTTGAAGCATATTGAAGTGGAGCTGTAAATTGTGATGATGTACTTGCCCTAGCATCTAAAGATGGTGTCGTCTTCATCAGTATTAATTGTTCTAGTTCTCGTATCACAGTATATACATTCATGTGTATGCACTTGAGTTCCCGCTATTCAAAATATTGCATGTTTTATTATTTTTTGAGTTTTTGTTATATTGCTTCCATTGTTATATGTGCCTCACAACCTGTTTATTTTGTATATTTTTCTTTCCTTTATGAGCTATGTAACAATGTATATACAGGGTTATGCCCATCGGACGTATAAGCATGTAAAAATACTATTCCGTGACTATTGTTGTCATGGTAGTAGAGTCATAAATGACTGTTGATACGTGAAAATTGGTTGCCGAAACCAAAGAACTATTATTTGGTTTGTGGGCCCAAGCCTACACAAAAACTAAAGACTTCGGACTTGGCTTGGCCTAAAGGTCTGGGTCTATTGTGTGTTTCTTTCCATCCCAAGATCGCTAATTAGTATTTCCTACCCAAAAAGATTAAAATTAGTGTTTCCTCCCATCGTCAAATATTCCGTCCAACCAAAATTAGCTGACTCATCAGTAATAAACACGTGGCAGAAAAAAGACTTTATTTTCATAAACTACCCGAAACACCCTTATCTTCTTCATATCATATCCTTGTAGACAAGCAGAAAAAACTGAAATTTGTTATTAATCAGTAAAGAAATTTGGAATAGTTGATTTCTGTAATTATTAAGCAGTAGAGAAAAAGAAGAAGAAATGGATGTGGAATAGTTGACTAGGATTTGTCTGTATGTCAGAAATCAATCAAGATCTAGTTCATGAAAATGAAAATTAAACTAATTGAGATGTTGCTAGTGTTGTACAATTAAATTCATTAATACAAATGAAAAGAAATCACCTCTTATTCACCTTGCGCATCTCCATCTACACTTACCTAATACGTTTTGGTATGTTTTGATCTATCTACGATTCTACCATCATGTGTATCAACTTATTAACTAACATTCATAGGTTTTGCTAGATTCAAGCAGCAACAACAGAAAGATTTGGAGG
The DNA here is from genome assembly GCF_003573695.1 of Papaver somniferum. Taxonomy (NCBI): domain Eukaryota; kingdom Viridiplantae; phylum Streptophyta; class Magnoliopsida; order Ranunculales; family Papaveraceae; genus Papaver; species Papaver somniferum. The sequence goes on from NC_039362.1 coordinate 143,754,994, forward strand.
TTTTCGAATCGGTATTGTATGCCGGAAAATTAGATCTGATTTGTCTGTCCTTCAAAAAATTGATGAATGGAGGGGTTTCGAGATGGTCCATGTGTTTGGTTAATAGTGGTGTCTGAGATTGGGTTTCACCCAAATATGGTGTTGAACAATGATATCATTTGGTATGGTTTTGAAGGTGGATTGATGGTAATTCAATTGAACTGGGTAGGAGTGCCTGTGTTAAATGGTGGTGGTGGCTAGAAGTTTATGTGATCTGTAATTGGAGTTTCTTGACAGAGATGAACACCCAGCAACACGAGCATAAAATGTAATGGCGGACTGTGCAGGTAAAGGAGGAGAATATGTGATATTCTTGAGGGTATTTTGGGAAGATCATGAAATACGTGTACAATCTATGCCACGCGTGCATAAGTGCTTACTCCACCAACCGAGCAATGGATGGAAATACTAACAATGGGAGGAAACACTAATTTTAATCTTTTTTGGGAGGAAATGCTAATTAGCGATCTTGGGAGGGGAGGAAACACAAAATATCCCAAAGGTCTAAAAGCAACACGTGGAAAAAATAAAAAAGCAAAATAGACATTATCTAGGGAAATAGAGACCATGTGTCACTATGAAATAAAAGAGAACAAGAGAGCTATATAGTTAAGGAAAGAAAGCAGCATTTGGAGAGGATCTTCTGGTATTTTTTTCTACTGGGCAAAGGGATAATATTTGTTGTGACATGGACTAGCCTCCTTACTATTTTTACTCTAAAAAATTTGGCGACTTTTGTGTGAGGTTTAGTCTCTTTTATAAAAATTAGACGACTGAAGTAAGAGCAGGATAGCGTCGCAGGACTCAGTAGGTATGACAGACATAAATAAAAGGTCCTTCCTCCCTTCGATAGGCCCAAATATATGAGAAATTAGATGACTGAAGGGAGTCCTTCTGTAAGTTCACTATGGAAGCTAAAATGTGAGTGAACGCCATATGTTTTCTTTTCTTTTTCTTTTTTTTTTTCGGCTAACTGAACTAGAATTGATTTTTTTTCTTCAAACTTTGATAATTAGGGACCTGCAACTAGGGATGTCAATGGGTATCCGATTATTCGGAATCAACAGGAATCGGGTGAATCAGGTCTGGATCCGGTTCGCAAAATTAAACCCGTTAACAATATCGATACTCAACGAGTAGAACTAACTGATAAATTTTTCAGGTCCTAACGGGTATTGTTTGTCGGGTACCTTAATATGCGACTCTCTTTTTTGCTAATTTTACGCAAAATTCCGAGGTTTCTCTTAGCTTTGCTTGGATTTGTTTTTCTTTTTTTTCTATTTTTTCTTAGATTTACACTTTAATTAGAATATTTATATGGATATAACAATAGCTTCATATAAAAGTTTAATGGATTCGAGCCAACATGAAGAAGATAAAATAAATTTATCAAAAAATATAATTAATTTTCAAAGACCGAACTGGTATTTGGACCCAATGGGTATTAAGTTTTTAATCGAGTCCGATTCCGGGATCACTAAATTAGGATCCCGAACCGGAACCGTCAGGACCTGACCCGTTTTTTTTTCAATCCCAGTAATACCCAAGAAAAACCAGACCAGTTGACAAACCCAAACATTACGAGACACCATCTATCCGATCAAAACTCAAATTGTTTTTCATCACTTTAATAAAATAATTTTTTCTTTTATAATTTTGTACAATTCAAACTGAATCGAGATTTATCATCTTTTTCCAATATTAACTTGAAAATAAAATATTTAGATCCTTAGTCATATTTAAATTCCATCAAATCGAATGGATCAATAAAACCTTTAGTTGCTTCAAATTACGATAAAATTTGAAAAAGTGACAGTAAAAAAAATCATGGTATAAAACAAGACTAGTTAGGAATGGTTATATGTGCTTGTAATTTGTTTCCCAGTTATCTAATTTTTACTTAACCATTTTTTATTGTTCGGTCGTAAGGAAACCTTTTATACGACGAATTAAATGTAGTATGTCATGTTACCTCACGCTTTTTCCAAAACAAAATCGATTCGATTCAATAGGAATTGATCATTTTTTTCCAAAAATTGGTTTGATAATTAGATTAATATAACCCCCAACTGGTGTTAAACACCATTAACTCGATCAAAACTCGAATTGGTAGTCAACTATTATTTTGGCATAAAAACTTTAAAACCCCATGGTCTAACGACTCTAACTCAGAAGAAATGGTACAATATCATTCAATTAAATAAAAAGTTACTGATATTGATCATTTTTATATAAAATTTATTTTATATAAAAATTTATTAGATGATCAAAGATTTGGGATTTCAATTATATTTAAACTCCACATATCGAATTCGATTAATTTCACCTTCAACTGCTTAAAATTAATAAACAACGATTGCTAAGAATGAATATACACTTTCCTAAGATTTTTGTCCATTGCAATATAGCGGACGTTGGTATTAATACCTAAAAATTACTCATAGGTAAAACAATATACTGTCGAAGTAATTTATTTAGGTTCGAAAATCGAAATCGTACAAAATGAGCATAAACCAAGAAGTTAGCCGTTCACGTTTTGCTTCGGTTATAAAGAGAGAAAATGGGTTGATCTTAGGGGAGGGAAAGCAAAGAAAGTTGAGGAAATCAGCGGTGATTGAATTGTTGAGTGTGAGGTTGTCTAAATATGAAAAAAGCAGAGCTTGAGAATGATAAACTTGTTCTATTTTCTTAAATAGGCAAAAGCGCCTATTTATAGTCGTAGGGAAAACCCACTGTTTCCTCATACGTAGTGGGAGTCGTGAAGAGATGGGAGATGGAGATAATGGAGGAAATGGTAAAGTTACGCCCATTATGCTAGGGAAGTTTCCGGAAGCCTGCAAGCCACTACTCCACCACTCTTTTAACCGCTCTTAATTGTCATCACTATTTGTTACTGTTATATCATGTGGTGTTTGCCACGCCGCATGATGCTGTAAACCACCAGACTAATACTTATGAATAATTTCCGTATGTAACATGTTTTTATTTCTCGTAGGAATTAGTAGAGTCATGGATTATCTCTTGTCTTGACTAGGTTGTCACGATGTATTTGACTGACTAATCAGCCTATATCCAGACCTTTCCAAAGTGACGTAGCTTGAAGAGATGACTCGGATCCAAGATTATGTGTGGATAATAATAAGTTTATCTTAAGATGGCATCGTTTGTAAGCTTATGATACTGGCGTATTTGTGGCATGTTAGTGGCATATTTGTGGTATATTTGATTATGCTAACCACAATAACGCGCAAGGGTGCCATAACAATAGCCATGGCCTGAGAGTCACGGCCAAGTGGTGCAAGGTGGCTTGGGACATTGGCCAAGATGGTTTGGGAAGTTTGGTGGCGCCGGACACCATCGGATGTTGTATTGGGATGTTTGGTGGCGCGAGACACCATCCAAAGTTATCTTGGGACGTGTCCAATGGCCTGGGAGGCTGTCCAAGTTACCTTGGGATGTTGGCCAATGGCCCGGGACGCTGGCCAAGTTGTGGCACGGGGCACGACCAAATTGATAGCTAGCCAAGTCATGGCGCCGGGCATGACCAAGTTCATAGCTAGCCAAGTCGTGGCGCGGGGGACGACAAGTTGATAGTTAGTGAAGTCGGGGCACGACCAAGTTGATAGATAGCCAAGTCATGGCGTGGGACGACCAATGGTGGCTTGGGACACCGGCCAAGTTGGTCTGGCCATGTTGGCCTGGGACGCTGGCCAGGCTATGTGACGCGGACAATGTTGTCTTGGCAACTTGCTTTGCCTACTTAGTCTGGCAGCTTGGCCATGGCCCATAGGCATTAGTAGTTGGTATTGGCACTTTGTTAGTACTCTGGAGAATAAATTCAAGGAATTTAGCCGAACCACGTAGTAGGTACTTCAAGTAGTACTTTTATCCAAAAATCGCATAGAAGCTCATTCTGAATATCTATTTGTATTATTAGTGTACTCCGATTAATACATGACAATATGTAGCTATGCATAAAATAACGAGAGTTCAGCCTAGTGGCGCTCTGAAATCTTGTAGGCATATATATACATATATAAAAGAGCTACAAAGTTAACGTAGTCATTAATTGGATACGTATTCTCAATTCTCTTGCGAAATGTATGTAGAAGTACGAGTCCTTAATCTGACGTCGGGTCAGGAATTCACACATACTTATTTCATATCACTGCAACTGGGAAGAGACAATATTTACAATTTTCTCCCTTGTCAAAAATCCACCATCAACAATTGGTTTAGAAAAAAATAAAAATTTAATCAACAGTTAGGATTAATGATATTCGTTCTTGATTTGTTTTCTGTGTTTTCTGTTGCAAAATAGAAGTCTGTTACTGATCTCTGTCAAATTTCTTCGACCTTTTGGTCGGCAACATTGCAGTCATCTAATTTTCATAAAAAAATAAAAGTAAATATATATATTTTTTCACAGTATTGTTTTGAAAGCACTAAAACTTTACAATAAGGCCACAAATCGTATTAAAAAATAATCAGAAGGACCTTTCTAGACAATCACAAAAGCTGACATTAACTTGCATCGTTGGGTATCCTTCTACTGAAAATCCATATTTATTGTCCACCAAAAACCCAACCTGGATATACCCGATCAACAATATTAAGAAAACCTTTTGAAATCCTTCCTTTCAGAACTAATCTGCAGCATCGATAGTACTAAAAACTACTCAAACAACATATCTGTATGTGACGTATCTCCCTGCTGTCTCACTAGGCCTGATAATCTTCACCACTTGCCCACGTTTTAGTCCATAATATCTAGCAATGTGATCTGTAATCTGAATTCGGGGTAGCTGACATCACAAGCCAAAAAACAATTAGAAATGCTTACAAGAAAGAAGAACGAGGTAAAAAAAGATACTAGAAAACAAGAAAAGACAAGCAATGTATTAGTAGAACAGTACTGATTGAACCAGGTAATGAGATCAAAAGAAGCATATAGCACAAGAATTTGAAACAATATTTCACTGCAGATAATAGCACAAAACAGACAAAAGAATCCCATAGGCATAATC